>NC_012876.2:14554228-14854228 GCF_000003195.3 Sorghum bicolor | reverse complement strand
CAGTGCATTAGGTTGTCCCTTGCCGATATGGAGAGGAATGAGTCACTGCTAATTGCTGCCTCATACTTTTGGTCAGACACGCTCAACGCTTTTGTGTTTGTCTATGGCCCTGCTTCTCCTACACTTGCCGATGTACTCATGCTTACCGGCTTAGATATATCCTCTACCGATAATAGTCATCTATTTGACACCAGACCAAGCGCTAAGGTGGAAACTCGTGCTATTAGCGGTTGGTCTGGGTATATTCAGAAGTATCGTAGAACAGGACCTATTAATGCAAAGGAACACACTACTTTCCTGAATATGTGGCTAGATAAGTTTATATTCTGTGGCCGATCGGCAGGACCAACCTCCGTATACTTATCGGCAGCAGAAAGATTAGCCGATGGTGGCCGATTCCCTCTTGGCCGATACCTACTCGGCTCTGTTTATCACCTCCTCCTCCAGGTAGCCAGGAAACTTTTGCTCAGCCAACCCATCGGCAATTTAGGGGGTCCTTGGTGATTTATCAACATGTGGCTCAATCTCCACATGCACAAGCGCCTTGAATTCGATCTCTTTGCACAGCGTTTCCCCAGGGACATAGCCGAGATTACGAACTGGATGAAGAAGAATCGGCAACTCGCTCCCCTCTGAACTTTGGCGAAGCTGCCATAGTCTTACCTGGCACTGGTGGTAATGAAGACCAGGTTAGCCGATTCGTCTAGACTCTCTATGAAGGTCTGACCAGGGAACAGCGAGCATGGATGCCCTATGAAGATCCAGACACCAGATTTCCTCTAACCTTCCATCCCTTAAACGATGCTCTCAACAAGGACCGTGGTGTGATGATGGCAACCATTACCCAAAGAGCCATACCAGTAAACTTCTTTGGTAGTGGGAAGGCTTCCAACATGACCTATGAGTTTTATAACCCATCGGCACAAGCTCGCCAACTGGCTTTCGGCCAACTGCCGATTGCACTTTGCTACGCCGATGTGATAAAGCCGAGGGAGACCATCACCAGCAATCTGGAATGGATCAGGGTAGCTCAACTTCCACCCAACGCCGATATAGATATTGATCTATCGGCTTGGATCCCAGCTCTCTTCACCACTCAGGCATACAAACAGTGGTGGGAAGAGTGGAAAGAGCATCTGTTCTGCAGATCGGCTCTCGCATACCGTGGCATGATTGACCCCAAATACAAAGTCCCTGATAATACTGTAAGTACTTTAAACTGATGCTTCAATCCTTTTACTTTCATTTTCCATTGGTAACTTACTTTCTTTGTTGTATACAGGTCGATAATACACCACCATTAGCAGGAGTGGTAGGCCGATTGAACTCCTTCCATCGGGCCCGATCTCTTTGATCGGCAACAACGCTCCAACCTTGGCTGCTATAATGCATCGGGGTGTGCGTCTCAAGAAAGTTACCACCAAGCGAACGAAGACATCCCCATCGGTAGCCGCTACTGCTTTAGCACAAGCCTTCAAGGTAAAAATTTTTAACTCTTCAACTCATACCGATTCCATTCTTATACCTGCTACACTTGTACTCATAAACTTTTTCATTGTTGTATCAGCATACCGGTACATCGGCAAAGACTAGAAGTACGACTGCCGATGCCCCCTAGTCCAGTCAACCGAAGAGAAAAGGTTCCAAGAGTACCAGATCACAAGCGAAGCGCCAGAGAATAGCAACGCCTCCTCCTCCGCCAAGGTCTCCGATCCCAGTAGAATCATCCCCCTCTTCTCCAGAAGCCCAGACACAGCAAGTACCATCTCCCCCTCAACCACAAGTAGCCCCAGCCAGAAGACCTTCAGCTAGAAGAACCTCATGCAGAAGAAACATCGGCTGATGTACACGAACAGACTGCCGATCCAGTGAGCTCAATCATAGCACCGGTAGTCTCCTCGATCCAGACAAGTATTGCACTCCCTCAAGGTAAAATACTATCCGTAAAATCACTGCCGATGGATCCATCTTTCTACTTTATTAATCATCTCTTGTTAATCTTTCAGCTTATATAGTCTCATCGGCAACCCCAGCCGATCAGCCTATGGTTCCATCGACCTCAACTAGTCAAAGGCGAGAGATAGCTCTAAAACAAGTTACCCGATTTCCATTTTTATCATCATCGGCATTTGATCATAAAAATAACTTATTTTATCTCCTTTTTCAGGAACAAGATTCTCCCGACAGCTTGTTCTCCTTCGCCATCGAACTCTCTGAAGGTGAAGGCGAGGAGGCAAGTTCTTCACGAGCAGTTGGAATCTCATCGGCGGAGATTAGAACAAAGTTGGAAGATTTGTTAGCCCTCCTTCATCAAGACATGGCCCAATTGATTGATGACTCCGATCCAGCTAAGGCCCTGTTCAAGGCTCTCAGAGGCCAAATTCCTGCCGATGCCGAGGAGATCCTCTTCAAGGCTGCTCACTTGGAGAGTCGAGAGCTTCAATATCAAAAGGCTGTTCAACGTCTTGCCGATAGAGCTACTCACGCCCTGCTCTCAGAAGAGATGATGAAGGTAAAACTCCTTGCCGATGAAAAGCATAAGAGAATCGGCATTCTGAAATCCTCAGGAGACGTGCTGAAGCAAAAAAATCTCTGATCTATCAGCAAAGAGAGAAGCCCTGTTGGCAGAACTCAAACAAGTGGAAGAAGCTCTGTCCCAAGCCCAACAGGAAGAAAGCCAGCTGCCTGAAGCAATCAAAACCCTCGAACAGGAGCGAAACATCCAAGCTCGCAAGACGTTGCAGATGAAGAAGAAACTACAACCAGTGGAGGGTTCTGCCGATGAAGACATGAAGGAGATAGAAGAAGCCGATCAGATTCGTCTGCGCGCCATATCGACGATCCAGGCTCTGCTAAACACATAAACTCTTGATCGGTGGCGTGTCTTGCCCTTTTCCCTTTAAACACTCCTAATTATTTTGGTCTAGCCGATAGGACTGTTATCGGCACCTTCTTAAAACACTAAGTCCGGCCCCAAATACACTTTAATCCAGCCGATAGGAATGTTATCGGCACTTAAACTTTCATGCATCAAGCCATATGCTAGGATAATATTTCTTTAAGTATTTGCCATTCAATGCCCTGGGGAATTTAACTCCTTCGAGAGTTTCTAAAATATAGGCATTGCCAGGAGCAGATCGGTTTATCCAATAAGGACCCTCCCAATTGGGAGACCATTTCCCAAACTTTGAACTTTTAGTCCCGATCGGTAAGATTAATTTCCATACTAAGTCTCCATCGACAAACTCCTTAGCCTTTACTCTCTTATCATACCATCTAGCAACTCTCTTTTTATTCTCTTCTATGCTTATCAAAGCCCACAACCGATGGCCTGCTAAATCATCCAATCCGTCTGTCATCAAAGTGGCATAGTCATCGGCAGTCAATTGGTCCTGAAAAGATAGTCGCCTAGATCCAGTCTTAATTTCCCAAGGTAGCACTGCGTCGTGTCCATACACCAATTGATAAGGTGAAACTTTGGTCGACCCATGACAAGCCATCCGATATGACCATAAAGCTTCATTTAACAATGCATGCCACCTCCTAGGATTCTCTTCAACCTTCAGTTTAATAAGTTTGATAATCCCTTTGTTGGATGCCTCGGCCTGCCCATTAGCTTGAGCATAATAAGGAGAAGAATTCAAGATTTTAATCCCCATACCGATTGCAAATTCGTCAAACTCGCCCGATGTAAACATAGTACCCTGATCGGTAGTAATCGTTTGAGGAATACCAAATCGGTAAATAATATGCTCTTTTACAAAATCAATCATATTGGCCGATGTGACTTTTTTCAAAGGAACAGCTTCAACCCACTTGGTGAAATAATCAGCAGCAACCAAGATGAACTTGTGCCCTTTGCTAGAAGGTGGATAAATCTGGCTGATCAAGTCAATAGCCCATCCCCGAAACGGCCAGGGTTTGATAATGGGATTCATGACCGATGCGGGTGCTCTTTGGACATTGCCAAATTTCTGACATCCTTGACATCCCTTGAAATATTTAAAACAATCTTCAAGTATGGTTGGCCAATAATACCCATTCCTCCTAATCATCCATTTCATCTTAAAAGCCGATTGATGTGCTCCACAGACTCCTTCATGGATCTCTCCCATCAAACTTTTAGCTCCATCATCGCCTAAGCACTTGAGTAGAACTCCATCAATTGTTCGATAATATAGTTCATCTTCGAGGAGTACATACTTGGTAGCTTGAAACCGAACACGCCTCTCAACCTTCTTAGATGGATCTCTTAAATAATCAATGATTTCTTTTCTCCAATCATTGGCACTGACTGCCAATAACGCGTTCAATATGGGTTGATATCCTGAGGCATGCTGAGCCAACCGATTAGCCTCCTCATTATGTAACCGAGGAATATGCTCTAATCGGAAATCTCTGAATTCCCTTAACTGTTGCATACTCTTTTCGTAATAAGTTATCAGGACTTCGCTTCGGCATTCGTAGCTTCCAACCAACTGATTTATAACCAGCATAGAATCCCCGAAGATTTCAACAGCATCAGCACGAACTTCCTTTAACAACTCCAACACCTTGATTAAAGCTTGATACTCAGCTTGATTATTTGTCGACGTGTCAACAATCGGCAGAGAGAACTCATACTTCCTTCCCTGAGGGGAAATTAACACTATGCCGATTCCTGCCCCCCGGTCACACGTAGATCCATCGAAGAAGAGCCTCCAAGGCACAATTTCCAAAGTTTCCACTGTACCGTGATGTTGGGTTACAAAATCGGCCATGATCTGTCCTTTAATCGCTATAGCCGATTCGTAACGCAAATCGAATTCCGATAGTGCCAAAATCCACTTACCGATCCTACCACTCATGATCGGCATAGATAGCATATACCGGACCACATCATCTTTGCATATAACAGTGCATTCGGCCGATAGTAAATAGTGCCTCAATTTAATGCAGGAGAAATATAAGCATAAACATAATTTTTCAATAGCCGAATACCTGGTCTCAGCATCAATCAATCTTCTGCTTAAATAGTAAATCACACGCTCCTTCCCTTCAAATTCTTGAATTAAAGCCGAACCGATGACCATCCCATCGGTAGATAAATATAATCTGAAGGGCTTTCCTTGCTGAGGTGGAATCAGAACTGGAGGATTCACCAAATAATTCTTGATTTCATCTAAAGCCAACTGTTGCTCTTTTCCCCATATGAACTCTTGATCGGCTTTCAATTTAAGTAAAGGACTGAAAGCACGAATTTTACCAGCCTGATAAAATTTACTTTGCCGATCAGAGATTGGAGTTCGGTTTTGTTGGTAGGAGCAACTATTTTGTTGATAGCATCAATTGATCTTCTACTAATTTCAATTCCCCTTTGATGCACCATGAAACCAAGAAACTGTCCTGCTGATACACCAAAGGCACACTTATTGGGATTCATCTTTAAACAATGTTTCCTTGTGCATTCCAATACTTTTCAAAGATCGGCAAGATGCTTTACGAAATCTCCAGATTTAACCACCACATCATCAATATAAATTTCCACTAGCTTGCCGATGAACTCATGAAAGATAAAATTCATAGCCATTTGATAAGTAGCACCAGCATTTTTCAAACCAAAGGTCATGACTATCCATTCAAACAACCCAATATGACCAAGACATCTAAATGCAGTCTTTGGGATATCTTCTTCAGCCATGAATATTTGATTATATCCTGCATTGCCATCCATAAAGCTTATGATCCGATGCCCAGCCGCAGCATCAACTAGTAGATCGGCAACCAGCACTGGGTAACCGTCCATCAGCGTAGCTTTATTAAGATTCCTGAAATCAATGCAAACCCGAAGCTTCCCATTTTTCTTGTAAACTGGAACAACATTGGAAATCCACTCGGCATACCGACATTGCTGAATAAATTTAGCTTCGATAAGTTTGGTTATTTCGGCCTTAATATCAGGAAGAATATTAGGATTACATTGGCGAGCCGGCTGCTGATGTGGCCGAAATCCAGATTTGATAGGTAACCAATGCTCAACAATCGATCGGTCTAAACCAGGCATCTCGGTATAATCCCAAGCAAAGCAATCTTTATACTCCTTTAACAAATCGGTTAACCGTTGCCTACACTCAGAATTTAACTTGGCACTAATAAAAGTAAGTCTAGGCTTATCACCACTACCTATATCTACCTCTACCAAATCGTCGGCCGATGTGAACCCCTGGCCTAGCTTTCCATCATCGGCGAACCTATCCATTAAAACTCCTCATCAGAACCGACTGCTTGGATCGGTGGAATTTCATAATCGGCAACTTCAAGGAAATCATTCTCCCAAATTTCTCTCGAGATACACCTAGTCCTTTCATAAGTGTCCGCCTCTGCCGATGCAATGATATAAGAGGAATCTCCCGGGACAATCTCAATATTGTCACCTACCCACTGAACCAAGCATTGGTGCATTTTAGACGGGATGCAACAATTGGCATGAATCCAATCTCTCCCTAGCAGCAGATTATAAGCACCTTTTCCACTGATCACAAAGAAAGTTGTCGGCAAGGTTTTGCTGCCGATGGTCAACTCGACGCATATTGCCCCTTTAACTGGAGACACATTCCCTTCAAAATCTTTCAGCATCATATCGGTCTTGGTTAAATCTTGATCTCCTTTCCCAAGTTTCCGATAGAATGCATAGGGCATAATATTGATAGCAGCCCCACCATCGACTAATATCTTGGTCATCGGCTGCCCATCAACCCTTCCCCTGACGAACAGAGCTTTAAGATGCTGCCTTTCATTGTCGGCAGGCTTTTCAAAGATAGCTGTCATCGGATCCAGAGCCAACTGAGCTATCTGGTCGGAAAAATCCAGCTCCTCATCATCACTGGATGGCGCAAGGAACTCCATCGGCAACATAAATACCATGTTTACATCTGCCGATGGCCCTTTTCCCTTAGGATTCGGTTGCTGTTGATCTCCAGATTGGCCAGAATTCTCGCCTTTGTTCAGCTCTTCTTGTCTTTTGTGCTTCAGCCTCCTTTTTTGAGTTCTAGTTAATCCCTCTAGACACCATGGAGGAAGTTATGGCTGCCTTGCCGATGGGCGACGATTTTCCCTTGACTCCATCCGATAAGTATTAGCATCCCTACAAAGTATGAACTCATCGGGAACTCGTGCGTTGGCCATCTCTTCAAGCTCTTCCTGGTTCCTAGGAAAATATTGAACACGATCACTGTTGACGGTCCTTAATGCTCACAATTAACCATCAACTAATCATAGAAAAGGATCCAAATGCAACAAACACCTAGACTTAGGGTTTTATCTGACAGAATTCCACGAGTTTTGGTGTTTGTCTATTTCTGCAGGGGGTTATCAGGAAATACGGAAGAAAGGCCCACACGTCGGGTTTACATAGAGATATTAACGTGTCGTGCAATTTTCTATCATCTAGAAGACTCCAGAAGCCACGGGAACGAATGGGAAGGAAATCGGGCTCGGAGGCAGGGCGCCCGCCCAACTCTCCTGGGCGCCCGCCCAGCTACAGTGCCCAATCAGGACACGTTTCGTGGATTATGCTCCACCGACCTAAAGGATCAAGGAAAACCGTGCGATTAATGTCGGTTTGATCCGACGGCCCAGATTCACTTGAAGGGACTATAAAACCAGACCCCCTGGACCCTGGAGATCATACCTCTTCTACAGAATCAAAGCTAGGGTTTCAATTCTTCATCCAAGTAGAGAGGATCCTTCTAGTTCATCTAGTTCTAGTTCTAGTTCTTCTAGTTCTAGTTCTAGTTAGTTCTAGTTGTAATCTAGAAAATAGGGAGAGAGAAGAGGAGAGCGGAGGAGGAGCCGGATCTGTCGGATCTTCCTCAACATTGTACTTTTGCAGCAGCTGGTTCGTCCTTCATCGTTCTCCAGGTTCTTCAATTCATAATTCCTGAGTTCTTTAATTACTTTTATTTACATTCAAGTTATTTATTGGATTCCCGCTTGCATCAAGTGCTCTAGTCTTTATAACGCTAGAGTAGTAATTAATAGATTAGACGTGGTGTTTAGTCTTGCAATTACCTGGAATTACACCAAATCCTGCGGATTGTTGTGGTAGCCTTAGGGTAGTGACAGCCCTAACGGTCGACGTATTCCACCACGTTCGGATCGGTGTTTGTAGGACCGTAGTCAGACTTTCCTAGCCCCTTTCTCATCTCTTTCCGTGGTTAGTGCTCTGATGTCCCGATATAGATAATCTGAAAGTAATTCTTGATTCTTAGATCAACTAGAGAACTCTCAGGAAACTTCCTCTCTTCCCACCAAAAACAATTATATAGTTATCCTTGGGCGATTTTGGATCTTAATTAGTACACTCATGTTCTCTGTGGAAAATCGATACTCTGGAATACTCCGGGGTGAAAGCTACATCGGTATCCGTGCGCTTGCGGATTTTTCTGTTTGCGTTTAAAATACCCAACAAGCTTTCTGGCACCGTTGCCGGGGAACGGTAGCTATGCTAGTTTCGAACCAAGTCGTCCGTGTATCGTTTTTCTTTTCCTTTTTTACCACACTCACCTTATCATTTTCACCATACCACATGGATTTCACTCTAAGCATTAATGAGCATGGAATTTATTTCATAGCCACTTCATTTACTCCATGCTCATATGCAACATCTTCACAATCCATTGGTCTCTCCAATATCACCACATTCGAGATCTCCAGCCCCCTCTTCCTTTCTATTTATAAAAACTTTAAAAGGGCGGTTGTCGATGCATATGTCTATATTAAATATTGCAGATCTCGTTGAGTTGATCTTGATATAGGTCAGCGTTGGAGGGGAAACCACTTCGCCGACATAAATTGATGGTTTCCCAAGGACAAGCTTAGTGTCCTAAAACAAGCAGTGATCAGATCGTAACATGAGCTTTTAATTATTTGCAACACTACCTTGTGTATTGAGCATATAAGGATAATTGTAAAAAAAATTCCTTCGGGTATTCTTGTCACTAACCTTTCTAGGATTGGAGCAAGAAGATCGGATGAATGACAAGCATAAGGTATGTCCAACCAACCATCATACAACATTGAATTAAATTCATCCAAACTTGAATTTTGCAAAATTCAAGCTTGGGGGAGTACTTTACATAAAAACATCCTATGCCATATTGCTATGTTGGTTGTCCCTACCTTTGAGACATGCTCAATCTGTTAAATACTAATCACACTACTTCATTTCCACTTGAGTAGATCTCTATAAATGCTCTCATGCTACCTTTATTTGCTTTAGTATATGTCTAGGCTTGGAGTAGTTTCATTTATCTCTTAATTAAGCATGGTGCTTAGTTAGGAATGTTGATCTTACTTCCAAGGGATTTTAAATTAAGAATGGTGCTTAGGTTAAAATGCCCTCCTAAATCAAATTAGACATGGTGTCTAGGTTGATTTTTGAGCCGATAGTATGCTATAGTAGATATGGGATATTTTGTTGGACTAACCCCTGCAGGAAAACTTTCAATATCGACCTGGGAAGTCCTGAGATAAACTCACATTGGAGATAAAGAGAGAGACGCATGAAGTTTAACAATTTACACAAGGAAGGCATAGCTCACAAGAGATGATCCATGGAGAGTGCCACAAACACGATGCACAACCGCTAAGAAAGGAAAGCTTCCACAAGGAGATACCGTACCATCACTCTTCAAGTAAGGTAACATCTTAAGGTACTTGACTATCACTTTTATAAGCTTCTCCTTGGTTCTGACGTTCACAAGAATAAAAGAGACAAACATATATGATTTACAACTCTAGATTAACCAACCCAATCGATTCAATATGTTTAGTCCTTTCATCTTTGTGATCCCACACTCCTAATCATATGAACTAAAATGTTGCACACTCAATCTTTGGGAGATATATTTTATAAAAAAAATAAGTATAGATAGATTATCTTTCCATTAGGTTGAGAAATCTGATCTGACAAATGTTTTAAATGCTACACTCATGATCTTATTATCTATCAACTTTGTCTTGCTCGTTATGCTTAAGGTTAGAGAGAACAAATACACTTTTGGTTCTGTTGGTGTTTTCCACCAACAGAGCCCATGCACTTGATCTCTGCCTTGTCTCTATGAGCAGGTACACCTCGAGCAAAATATGACAGAGTTTTACAACTCCCAGACTCCACCAAGTGAAGAACCTAGATCTACGAGCACAAACACACTGGAGATACTAGACACTCAGGCAATCCCTGCCCTGAGATGCTTGAGGACGTAACTACTGGAGTAACCCCGTTGTGGAAGCAAGTACTAACCTTCTGCCGGTCAAGAGAGACGATCCAGGACGCCCCGTCATCCCGATCTCCATCGGCATGGTGAACTTCCTAGAAGCACTCTGTGACTTTGGCTCCAGCGTCAACATTATGCTCAGGGGGATATTGAAGAACTTCTGCGTCCGAGTTGGTACCTTGTACGCCCCAGCAGACTTCGTGGTGATAGAGACTGGTACTGATGAGAGGGCACCCATCCTAGGGAGGCCATTCCTGAACACCTCGGGAGCTGTCATCTACGCTAGTGCTGCCAAGATCAGTTTCTACATCAAGGGGAAGAAAGAGACGTTTTCCTTCAAGAACAAGACTACACAAATCTTAGAGCAATCCTGACATGAACCAAGGAAGGACCAACAGGAGGAACAGGAACAAGAAAATGTGTACCGAGTCAGCTAAGATGGTCACTGCAGCTCAAGGAGGTTAAGATCGTCAACTCAAGTCACCTTTCTTGATCAAGAAGGACGACCCTGGTGTTCCAAGCATCGAGTGCACAATCAACGGATATTCTTTTGAGAAGACACTCTACGACACCGGATCTAACGTCAACATAATGGCCGCAGTCACTTATTAGCTCCTGCATGGAACCATGTCCCTACAACCAACATACATTCAGCTCCAGATGATTTTAAGGTTATTGACATGGGAGAAGACAAGTACGATCCACCCATCATCCTTGGAAGACCGTTCCTCAGCACTGTTAAAGCAATCATCTACATTGGAACCGGAGGAGTCCACATGCATTTCCCCTCTGAGAAGGTACACTACCATTTTACTGACCCTAACCATATAGTTGAAGACTCTAAGCAGGTCAGGACAAGAAGAAGACGACGCAACCGCAACCAGAGGAGGCAAATCATCAAGGACGGATGGGCAGACTATGAAGGAGAAGTCGTAAGGTCTGAAGACATACAGCTTGAACAGAACTGTCCTGAGGAGACCGTAGCACCGAGTCAGGTGTGGAGAGAGAAGATAGTTATACATGAAGACCAGGCGCTGCCGGAACCACCGACTACGCCATCCAGCGAATCCCAGTATAACTGAGAAATAGAGAGTCCCGTTCGGAGGACTTAAAAGCACCGAACGCCTTGCCAAGAGGTAAACTTGGTAGCTATCTTTTTCCTTTCAATTATTTAAAACAGTTTGCTTAGTTAATCAGGTTCATATCATCTTAAAAAGAAAATAAAAATGTTAAAAATAGTAAGCCCCATGTGAGTATGCTCATGGCATAAAACTCATAAGTACATTCACTGTGGTGGCATAAAAATAAAATAAATATATTCCTGTCCTATAAAAATGAAAATATAAAAATTAATTTATGATCCTGCTAAAGAGAGTAACATTTATTGAGGAGGCTCAACATGATAAAGGCTAGGTATTTACGGTAACCCTTAACCAGTTCCACAAAGCTTTGTTGTCTATTTGAACTCCACAGAATTCAAGGATCAAAGAAGACTAGCAGACGGAGAACATCCTAATCGCTGACAGAGTGCTGCCGACATTCAAATACACCTCCGCCAGCTGCTAGCTACATCAGAAGAAATTACGTCAAAATCCAGCTTGGGGGAGAGCACCCCCATTTATCCAGCTAAGTGTTCTACTCACGTTTATATTTTACTCAAATAATAAAAAGATGCATAATCGTAAAAACCCAAATAAAGATTTTGTGCTTATATATATATCTTTGCTTAGTTTGCTAAATAAATAAATAAATAAAGTTTGCTATGAACCCTCATGATAAGCTCTCACATGGAAATGATGAATAGTTGCTCTGCCATGATTAGTTCTAAAAATTGAAATCTCTCTTAAGTTTAGGCATGACTGGTATTAATTAAGATTTGCTCTAAACCTGAACTTGTGGGGAGAGTACTTGATCTAAAGTCTAAGTCGTTAATGGATACGATATGGGAAGGTTGAGCTACTGTTTATCTGTTCCTAGAGATGCTAGAATTCTGGAGAATTTTATCTTTGAAAATCTTTAAAATGTTGCATGATGAGTTCCTGTATGATGAGAGTTTAAATTCCTACCACAGCCATATATACATGCTTGTTAGACTATGAACCACACATTTACTTTTTACTGCTTATGAGCATTGAGTGTGGTCAAGCTGTGTAGACCCTTAGGAGCTTGTCATGTGGTTAAATCAAGATTCACTTGCACATTCACTCACACATACTACTTCTACTCTGGAAGTACCATCCATATATATCCATTTCCATCTCCAGAACCACCCAAAAATATTCTACTCCTAATCCTGGAGAGAATAGCCAAAAATATTTCTGTTTTTCCCTATGAAATAAATACTCAAGTTATCTTGTTACTACCACTTGCTATATTATCTCATGAGATGAGTGCTCTAATAAAAAAAGAAAAAAAAGAAAAAAAATAAGAGGAAATAAAAAGGGGCAAGTGCCCGGAACCTCGAAAGAAAAAAAGCGAGACGAGAGGTAAAAATGGACAAGTGTCCGACAGTAGAATTAGGGGTACAAGATACCCACCTGAGAGAAAAGAAAAAGAAAATATAGAGCATCTCATTCTCCTCAAAACGTTTCAAAAGAGCAAGAAAGGTATGTATCCCCTCAAAAGAGCATAAGTAGAATTAGACTTTCACCATTGTTATCACCATCATTACCATGCACCATTCATTCGCCACACATGCACATCTTGATTTGACTTATTGACTTGTTCTTCTGGATCCATGGTTTGACTATGCAATAAATATCTTGTAAGTATGTATTAGCTGTCTCCCACCTATGAGCTCCAGATATCAAAACCTTATTAGAGTAGGGTGAGAGAGAAGGCAATACCACTATGCCTCATACCAGAAATACCACATACTTTGAGAGAAGGCATACACCATTACTGCCTTGGTAAGGATCCAGAAATACCACAAAAGAGAGACTAGAGAGTCATACAAGGAATCTCTGAGTTTTATTTGAAAATCTGCAAAAACTCTAGAGCTATAGTTAATCGAAGAACAAGAGACATGGTGCTTGACTAGACTGTTCTATCTTTTAACTACTTAAGACAGAAGTGACGGTTACAAGTCCCATGGTGAAAGGTAAATGAGTAAGTTTTAAGTCTTAACAGTTTACTCTAACCAGAGATGAGATCTTGTTTAAACGCATGTGTATCTTTAAGTTATGAAACCACTGCAGAAACTCCTGCGTTCATCTTTGCTCAGGGACGAGCAAAGGTTAAGCTTGGGGGAGCTTGTTGACGGTCCTTAATGCTCACAATTAACCATCAACTAATCATAGAAAAGGATCCAAATGCAACCAACACCTAGACTTAGGGTTTTATCTGACAGAATTCCACGAGTTTTGGTATTTGTCTATTTCTGCAGGGGGTTATCAGGAAATACAGAAGAAAGGCCCACACGTCGGGTTTACATAGAGATATTAACGTGTCGTGCAATTTTCTATCATCTAGAAGACTCCAGAAGCCACGGGAACGAACGGGAAGGAAATCGGGCTCGGAGGCAGGGCGCCCGCCCAACTCTCCTGGGCGCCCGCCCAGCTACAGTGCCCAATCAGGACACGTTTCGTGGATTATGCTCCACCGACCTAAAGGATCAAGGAAAACCATGCGATTAATGTCGGTTTGATTCGACGGCCCAGATTCACTTGAAGGGACTATAAAACCAGACCCCCTGGCCCCTGGAGATCACACCTCTTCTACAGAATCAAAGCTAGGGTTTCAATTCTTCATCCAAGTAGAGAGGATCCTTCTAGTTCATCTAGTTCTAGTTCTAGTTCTTCTAGTTCTAGTTCTAGTTAGTTCTAGTTGTAATCTAGAAAATAGGGATTGAGAAGAGGAGAGCGGAGGAGGAGCCGGATCCGTCGGATCTTCCTCAACATTGTACTTTTGCAGCAACTGGTTCATCCTTCATCGTTCTCCAGGTTCTTCAATTCATAATTCCTGAGTTCTTTAATTACTTTTATTTACATTCAAGTTATTTATTGGATTCCCGCTTGCATCAAGTGCTCTAGTCTTTATAACGCTAGAGTAGTAATTAATAGATTAGACGTGGTGTTTAGTCTTGCAATTACCTGGAATTGCACCCAATCCTGCGGATTGTTGTGGTAGCCTTAGGGTAGTGACAGCCCTAACGGTCGACGTATTCCACCACGTTCGGATCGGTGTTTGTAGGACCGTAGTCAGACCTTCCTAGCCCCCTTCTCATCTCTTTCTGTGGTTAGTGCTCTGATGTCCCGATATAGATAATCTTGAAGTAATTCTTGATTCTTAGATCAACTAGAGAACTCTCAGGAAACTTCCTCTCTTCCCACCAAAAACAATTATATAGTTATCCTTGGGTGATTTTGGATCTTAATTAGTACACTCACGTTCTCTGTGGAAAATCGATACTCTGGAATACTCCCAGGTGAAAGCTACATCGGTATCCGTGCGCTTGCGGATTTTTCTGTTTGCGTTTAAAATACCCAACAATCACCAAGCCTATCGTGTACACCGAGTCTGCCCCCCCAGCCGATCATGAACTGACGTTGTCCCCCTAATCGGCCCATTAAATCACCGATCATCATCTAATACTGCCGATTAGGTCTGTCATACCGATCATAAGCATTGCACTCAGGGCAATCCCTAACAGTGGGCAATTTGATGTTCTGTTCCCAGCAATGGATCAAGAACGGGTAGTTCTAGTGGTCCTTGCGCCGATTCCAATCCTGTCGGCGTCTTTCTTCTCCCCAACGATAATCCTCTTGCTGGCGCCAATACCGATCCTCACGTTGCCGCCAAGTCTCTCGATGCCTTCTATGAGTTATCACAATGCCAGATCGGGGAGGCCTTCCTGAGCTATTTCCTTCCTAGATCAAACCCTTTCCCTTCGCATCGGCAGTAGTGATCTGATGCTGAGGATCCACCGGTGCACTTCTTTCAGCTGTTTCTGATGTCAAGACCTTGGCTTTTCCCTTAGCATCCAGCATATTTGTTGGGAAAGGATGTTGATCAATCTTCATCGGCTTCTGAGTTTTGGAATTGTCAAACTTGATTCTCCCAAATTCTATAGCCAATTGCAACTATTGCCGGAAAACCTTGCACTCATTGGTGCTGTGAGAAGTCGCATTGTGCCACTTGCAATATTTCATCTTCTTTAATTCCTCAGCCAACGAAATTACATGATTTGGTGACAATTTGATTTGGCCTTCTTGAAGTAGAAAGTCAAATATCCTGTCAGCCTTGGTGATGTCAAATGCAAACTTTTCTGGCTCTTTATGCCCAAAAGGGCAAGACATCGGCTTCTTATTCTTCACCCATTCTGCCAAGCCGATGACTGGCTCTTCATCTGAATCTGAGCTCGCTGCCTCATCAACAAATGATACCTTTTTGTTCCAAGCTCTCTTGGGTTCAAAGGGTTTGATATCCTGGTCGGAAATCCTCTATACCAGGTGACTTAAGCTCTCGAACTCTTGAGAAGCATACTTGTCTCTGATATGTGGCAACAAACCCTGGAAAGCCAAATCGGCTAGCTGCCGATCGTCCAGAACCAGACTATAGCACTTGTTCTTGACTTCTCGCAATCTCTGCACAAAGCTTTCAACTGATTCGTCATTGCGTTGCTTCAACCTGTCTAAATCGGTAATTTTCTTCTCATGAACTCCAGAGAAAAAGTACTTGTGGAACTGCTTCTCTAGATCGGCCCAAGTGATCACTGAGTTGGGAGGTAACGATATAAACCAAGTGAACGCCAATCCAGACAATGATGACGAGAATAAACAAACCCTCAATTCGTCTCTGTTAGCAGCCTCGCCACATTGGATGATGAACCTATTAACATGCTCCATAGTTGACGTATCATCCTGCCCAGAAAACTTAGTGAAATCTGGTACCTTGTACCGATTTGGAAGTGGAATTAAATCATATGCAGGAGGATACGGTGTCCGATAAGAGTAGGTGTTGACTTTGGGCTTTATCCCAAATTGGTCTCTCATTACTTCAGCTATCTTATCGGCCCAATAAGCATCGGCGTCTTGCCGATGAGGCGGCTGTGGATCTGGCACCTATTGATATACTTCCACGTGTCTCTGAGGCGCACGATCTGTATGGAACATTGGGTTAACCATCTGACCACCAATCTGCTATCCGAGATTCATCGGCTGGTTAATCAACCATTGGTTCTGAAACCCAAGTTGAACTTGACCTTGTTGAAACCCTGGAGCCTGATGATTCCGCTGAGACATTTGTGGAAAGACCAGCTGCCCTATCCATCCATTATTAGGATTCATCGGCATGGACCCTACCGATGGCTGGAAATTGGGCATCATCATTGAATTGACGTACCCTGGTTGTGTCATCAACCTCTGCTGCATCGGCATCGAGTCTGCCAATGCGTTGGGCATCTGGAATGTTGGAGCTTGAGAATTCCCAGTGTAAGGTCTTGCAGTAGTAGTCGTAGTATACTGGGGACTCTGATTCATCGGCAGATTTGGAGGTGCCGATGTCATAGGAGCTTTGCCTCTCATATCAGCCGTTTGAAATGTCCCAGGCATCTTCAACATCATCTCTGGGGGCATGCCATAACCCCACCAGTTGGGAGGAATAGATCCCGACATTGCCGATGCCAATAGATCTGTCGCATGCTTGATCTGCCTGTCAGATGTTGATGGATTGGCCATTGTTGATGTAGATTGCACATCGATGACCCCTAATGTGCTTGGAGGAGAAGTAGTTTCTACACCCGCAGCGGTTGTTGTAGCCGATGGAGCTGTGACCACTGGTGACCTTGGCTGATGATGAGCAGGACCCACATAATTTGGTGGCAATTGTCCTTCTTTGAAAGTTCTAGCCACGGCATTGAAAACCGTATTGGACAGCACACCAACTTGATTGATCAAGGCACGGTTAATAGCGTTATCAACCATGTCTTGAAGTTTACCAGGATTGGCTTCAAAAGTAACCTGCCGAGGTGCCGGCAGTGCTTCTTTCTGGATTACTTCGCCACTCCTGTTGATGCTGAAGGACTTCAAACATTGTTGCTTGTACTCCTCCAGAGCTTTTACAATAGCTTGCTTCTGCTCATCTCTGAGACTGGCTTCCGTCACAGGGATGATGTTCTCCAAGTCGAACTTGGTAGTCGACATGTCGATCTTGATCTTGAATCTGGTCCCACCGGGCGTGCCAAAAGATGTGTTGATGCAAAATGGATCTGCAAACACAAATGGCTAATACCCGATTTAAACGTTAAGGCGTGCCAGCCGATTTGACCTTACAATCGGCAAAGGTGGTAACTCGACCACTTTGGTCATGACAACAGCGATGCGCTCGGATGTCACGGCCAAGAGGTGATCACGCGGAACTTGAGAACGCGTCGAGCTTAAGTCGATGAATTCCTAAGAACTCGTAATAAAAAGGAAAATATGACGAAGTCATCAAAAAAGTAGATACTGGAATATGAGTAAAAACTTGTGTTTGATTGATTGATCAATATTATTACAAGGCCCTAGGGTCTACATTTATACTCTGCTCAAAGAGCTACAATCAGACACGACTAGGACTCAAATTCCAAAGTTAACGGAATTCGTATACAAAACGAATTTAAACAACTAAGGAAAACATAAAACCACCCTTTGCAACCGACCGGGACACCACCGCAAACCAACCGACAATCTCTACGCTTCCCTTCAGAGTCATCGGCAGACCCCCTGTTATGGCTATCGGCAAACACCAATACTGATCATCGGCACGAGCACGTCACCGCCTCTTGGACTTAGTCACATTCAATTGTCTCTTCATTGGCAACTACCTTCATCGGCAACTTCCCTGCATACTAGTTACCGTTGCTCCATCTGCCGATCTATATTTTACCGATCCCCGGGTACGCGTCCAAAAACGGCGTCAACAAGTGTTTTAGTACAGGTGCTAATATAGTGATAGGCTAATAAAGATTAAATGGATGCCTTTACAAATGGTATGGTAATTACTTAAGCTTTTGGCAAATAATGAGTCAAGCTAGCTACACTTTATACTTAGCCTTGCATGATCGTTGGTGTCTTTTATGTTTTACTAGACGGGTAAGTCTAGCTAAGTACATCCTCGTACTCAGGGTTTATCCCCACCTGTTGCAGATGATATCTTTTATGATGCCTTCTGGAAGACCTGTCTCGATCCCGCTGGGGATGAGGACTAAACCGTCGGGCATGGTTCTCTAACTACCTCGTACCTGTTGCTTTTGGATGGATGGCATAAGACTCTGGCTATAACAAGAACTTGTGAACTGAAATTTGGAACGTGTGTTTGAAACTATTTTGCTTCCGCTACTACAAACATGTGTTGTAATAACTAAGTAACTCTGATGTGATGCCGCTTCGACGGCAATGATTGACTATGTAACATTCATTGTGTTAAGTTGAACTATTACGATCTTGGTTTGTTGCAAGTTGGTTTGAAGTCCTTCGTGATTTTAGTTGACTACCGGGATTATATGGGCTCAAATTTGGAAACTTGATTGCTAATCGATCGTTTCTACACTTGAACTCTTATAATTTGGTCAGTTCTGTGACAGCTCGGATGCTGAAAAAAGAGGGGAACGTAATGTATATGTTATACGATAATAAAGGCAAGATTCGGTTGCCTAACCCGAACCTTGGCCTCTATGTCGTTCAAAATTATTTGATTGAGATTGCAGTGGCACCGGTAAACCAGAGAGCTCCATAGTGAGTGGCATTCGAAAGGATGACCACCCATCAAGAACGCACCTGGTATGGAGCTGATCCCGGGCTAGAGGAAGCAGCGCACCTGCATTACCGCGACTACAACCCCCGAGTCCTTCGGGACCCGTGGGTTCGACATGCTCAGCCGCGGGAACCAACACAGGAGATGTGGCCGGAGGGCCAAGATCACCAGTGGGCGAACCCGTCTTTCCGTACAAGCAGGTACTCCACTGATTCATTTGGAGCTTCAGGGTCTAGGCCCCAGCCCCAATTTGATGCAGGAAGGTACTCCGACGCCTCCTATGTGTTCTCCGGCGACTACTACCAAGAGGCCGGTGCCTTCTTCAACCGCACCGACAACACCCTTCTCGCCATCAAAGATAGGCAAGCAGAACATGGACGGCTCCTGGAACAGCAACAAAAGTGGAACCATGACCACGCTGCTGCAGTACAAGGACTGAGGCAAGACACCACGACGACGAACGATAACATCACCACCATGATGCGATTCTGGAACATTTATTAGTAGGACTGACATAACAACATCCAGCTTGGGGGAGTTCCTCCCCATTTTACCGAGTAAGTTTTTATTTGTTTTTCTGTTTTATTATTTCAAAAAAACTTAGAGAACCCAATAAATAATTTCTTGTTTAATTTATTGCATTCCTTAAAAATGAAAACCACATAAAAAGAGTGTGTAGATAAGTGTGCTTTATTTTTCCTGCTAAGTTTAATCTCTAGAAAATAAAAACCAAAAAGATACATGATGAAAATGATGATTGCTCTGTTTGCTTACTTGCAAGTACCAAGCTTTCAAATTAGAATTCTCCCAAGAATTACTAAAACCTGAAATTTAATATCTATGGGAGCATGAGCCTACAACTAAAGTCTAGGTAAGAGAAAGGCATGATATAAAGTTTGAGCTACTGTTTATCTTGTTCTTACAACACTAAGTTCTGGAGATTTATTTTGAAAACTTACAAATCACATGATGAGTTCCTAGCATGACAAAATTCCTACCACAGCCATACTTGTTATAACATCTTTTGCCACATATATTCACATTGAGTTTGATCGAGCTGTGTAGACCCTTAGGAGCTTTTCATGTGGTTAAATTAAGATATTCACTTGCACACAACTACAACACCATCCACCACCATTCATTAAAATTACTAAAAATATTATCACTCACTGTCCCAAGTGTTGTTATTCTCTCTCTCCAAAAAGATTCAATGTAGAAGAGGCATGGGTTATGCAAAAATATGCGAGGAAATAAAAAGGGGCATGTGCCCGGAACCTCGAAAAAGAAAGAGAAAAAAAGAGTGAGACAAGAGGTAAAAATGGACAAGTGTCCAGAGTAGAATTAGGGGTACAAAGATACCCACCTGAGCGGAAAAAATGGACAAGTGTCCGAGAGTAGAATAAGGGGTATTTACTACCCACCTGAAAAAATAGATAGCCCATGTTCTCCCAAAGTAAAGATCAAGAGAGGAGGAGAGATAGCAATATGAGGAGCAATGAGAAGTAAGTTTTATTATCACTTATACATTTTTACCATCACTATCATCTACTCCACCACACATGCACATCTTGATTTAATGCTGAGTTCCTTTGGATCCATGGCTCGATTAGACAACATATGTATGAGCTATTTTTCACTCCTATGAGCTCCACTTGAATATTCCATTAGCTATAGGTAAGTGACATCTTTGTAAGGATCCACAAATACCACATATAGAGAGACTTGAGAGAATCATAGTTGGGAACTCTGAGCTTTATTTTTGAAAATGTATGCAAAACTCTAGAACAAAGGTGAAGTATAGACAGGAGGAATAGTGCTTGACTTAATTATTTTGTCTTTCGATTACTTAAGACTTAAGTGCAGGTACTAAGCTTCATGACACTTCACTCTAATCTGGGAGAATTTTATATAAAAGCATGTGTGCCTGTCAGGAAAGAAAACATCAAAGCAACTTCTCATCCATTTGAGGGACGAGCAAAGGGTAAGCTTGGGGAACTTTATTGATGGTCCTTAAGTACTAAATATAACCATCAACTAAACATGGAAAAGGATTAATATGCACCAAACACCTAGAATTAGGGTTTTATTTGACAGAATTCCACGAGTTTTGGTGTTTGTCTATTTCTGTAGGGGGTTATCGGAAAATATGGAGAGAAGGCCCACACGTCGGTTAACAACGAGATAATTATGTGACGCGCAATTTTCCTCAATCCAGAAGAGTCCAGAAGCCACGGGAACGAACGAGAGGCCAGACGGGCCCGGGGGCAGGGCGCCCGCCCAACCCCCTTGGGCACCCACCCACCTACAGCAACCAATCAGGCTCCGTCTCCTAGATCGTGCTCCACCGCCTCTAATCTTCGAGAGTAACAGTGCGATTAAGGTCGGTTTGATCCGACGGCCCACATTCACTTGAGGGGGCTATATAAGCAAGGCCTCTCCACCCCAGGGGAGGAGGAAAAATCATTATCAGAGGAAGCCATCAAAGTTAGGGTTTTAGAACTTCTCTCCCACAGAGAATTAGAATTAGCTACTCCCAGTTCCTTCAAGTTCTATAGGATTGATTAGATAGAATTAGAGAAGTAGAGCACTACGTCTGGATTTCGGATCTTCATTAATAAAGATTGGTATTATTTCATATCTTTCTCTACTACTTTATTCCAATTCTGTTATCTCTCTATTTATTATGTTATTAGTTTGCTCTAGTTCTATATTTGATATAGTTATGATTGATAATGAGTTTATGTATAAGTTTGCAAAGCGCTTAGCTCTTGACGCGCGGGAGTTAAGTGGTAGATCATATGTGGGTGTGGTGCTTAGATATTATTTACCTGCAAATGTATCCTATTGGCTAGGTCGTGTGGTAGTTCGCGATGGTGACAGCTTCGTTGATTCTTATATAGTCCACCCTCCGTTGATAGGACAGGCAGAATTTGTATTGCGGAGTAAGTCTTGCTATGTTCTGATTTACTTTAGCAGTGTTCCTTATACATGAATGAAGAGTTTTTTATGCTATATATAATCTTGTAGATAACTAGAGTAGATTGTGACTTAGTAGAAAGTAGATACTTAGAATCCATTCTCTATGTAATCCGACGTCACCTTACATATATGAGGAGTAGTCTATTTTCTAATCGCTGTGTTATTTACCCATGAGCTTATATTTCATTATCATTATTATTATGGCTTACCCCCTGCAAAAGCAAGTGACTGTGTGACGAGTTTCTCATTAGTAATCATATTATTGCAAGTTTATCTCTAGTCTATGCCTTGATAGATTTTACCCCTGCTTTCACTTTCACCGTTCTCTTAAGCAAAATTATAAATAACGATACCCGGAACACTTTCCTGGTGAAATGCTACAATGAGGTATTTTTTTGTGCGCTTGCGGATAGAATAGATTATTTTCTAGAGAGCCTTCATATTCATAAATACCTTAGTACACTCTAGTGCCATGCTGGGGATGACAACCTAGTATTCAAGTGGTGTTAGCAAGTGTCAACAGTGGGCTTTAGAGTTAGTCATAGTCACCTCTCTAGCTTCCTGCTCACAGCCAGCCGTTTGCCACTCCACAGTACTAGGTGTCTTAGGGTGCTATCTCTTCTAGATTTGAGCAGACGCCTCAGTTCACTCCTCTACACTTAGGCTTCACAACGCAGTTCACCTCCGCCTCTCAGTTGGTTCAGGATTCTTCAGCGGGGCTAGACTTGTCTTTTTCATATAGTGCTCTAACTGGCATGCCTACTCCACATCCACAGCAGGCTCCTGTAGCTTTTACTTTGCCAGTTACCACTACAGAGCATTTGTCATCATTTGTGGCTTTGTCTGAACAGCTTGCTCCTTCCTCTACTGTACTAGAGACCTCAGTGATAGCCACTAAGTCCATGCTAGAGACTCAGGCAGCAACACAGACAACTATAGAGCACAGCGAGCCGACCCAAACTGCTTGACTAGCTCGTGCACCTTTAGAGGGTCAGGCAGCTTCTTCAGAGTCCACTGGTGATGGCACCGATGACGACCCAGCTCAGTTTGAAGCAGTGCCACGTGACTCCTCTGCTCCATCTCCGCCTACAGATCCTTAGGTTTTTGGTATTTGATGCCAAAGGGGGACAGAGTGAGAGTATGTTAGACTTAGTGGGAGTTAGTGAGTGGGTCTTTTGATTCTTTTGTGTGCTACACTTCCTGCATCATGCTTACTTTGTGCATTTGTGAGATATATTGTCTTGTGTGATACTTTGCTTTATGTTTGTGAGACATGACTTTTGCTTTATGATGATATATCCATGTCATGTGTTTTTGGCTCATATTGCTTTGCTTCCACATTTTTACTCCGATATGTTATGAGCCTTACGTTGTTGTATCCTGTTGTACATATCTTACATATTTGGATGCAAGATATTAGGCTTGGTTGATATAAGCATGACTTATCCCTTTTTGATCTTATTGTCACATGCTTATAGAAACCAAGCCATTTGAAAACCTCACTTCAAACATACTCGAGGTCATTGTCATCAATCACCAAAAAGGGAGAGATTGAAAGCATCTAGGCCCCTAACGAGTTTCGGCGATTAATGACAATGTTGATTACTATGACTAACATGTGTTTTGTAGAGGCAAAGTCATTTGTGTTAGGTCATGGTAATGATGATCGATGGACTAGGTCATTCATGCCGACTTAATGGTGGAAATTGTTTCGGTTTTCAAAGGATGGTTGGACATCGTCGAGACAAGACTAGGTCTAGGTGCCATATGGTGAAGAAGGGCACCTAGAGTAGATTAGGACTTTGTTTTTCCTTTAACCGTACTATTAATGGGGCATTGAGCGGGTAGCTTGACCTAGGCAAGGCTTTAGGTTTAGGTGTGGTGCACACTTGGTAAACATAGCACTAGGCAGTTCTGAGAAAATCCTTAGATCAAGAGAACCAAACTTCGTTTTGGAAAGTTCGCGTTTCGACGAAGTTTGGGTGCTGAAGCAGAACCGGACGCTAGCACCGGACGCTCTGTGAGTGCGTCCGGTGGTGCTGACTTGGGTTAGTGCGTCTGGGTGCCTAGGGTTAGGCACCGGACGCACGCACCTGTTGACACTGTTTTTGGACACAAATCGGGATAGTCAATGAAGCTTGAATCGGTAGTCAGAGAGGTGATGTGTTTGGCCAATAAGGAGATTACCGATAGCCTATGATACCAATGACAAGGCAATAGGAGGAAGATATGGCTAAGTCTGGCGATGGCTGATGTTGATGATGGCGATGGTTACTTTTGATGCCAAAACTGGTAAATTGCAAGATATGGTTGACAATGCTATTAATCGTGCTTTGATCAATCAATCCAGTGTGTTGTCCAATACTGTTTACAATGTTGTGGCTAGAACTTTTAAAGAAGGACAGGCACCACCATTATATGTTGGCTCGGCCTATCATCAGCCAAGGTTGTCATCGGTTGCAGCTCCATCGGCTCCTCCGGCCGTTCCTGGTATAGAAGCTACTTCTCCTCCAAGCACATTAGGGTTGACTAATGCGCAGTCTACACCAATGAGGCCTAATCCAACAACATCAAAGGGACGGGTTCAGCTTAACACAGATCTATCGGCATCGGCAATGTTAGGATCTGTATTTCAGAATTGTCAAGTTCCTCCCAATTGGTGGGGATATGGTATGCCTCCGGACTTTTTTGCAAACAGTTCTAGAACATCTGAGGTGGCTGACTTAGCAGGAAAAGCTCCTATGACATCGGCACCTCCAGTCTCGCCGATGACTCAAATTCCTTAGTATTCTACAACTACTACTGCAAGGCCTATTACTGGGAGTTTTCAAATGCCAACGTTCCAGATGCCTAATGCAAATTCATTGGCAGATCCATTGCTGACTCAACAGAGATTTATAACTCAAACAGGGTATGTCAACCCAGCAATGACAGCCAATTATCAGCCATCGGCAAGACCTGCGCTGATGAATGCTAACAATGGATGGACAGGGTAGTTTGTCTTTCCACATATGACACAACAGAATCATCAGACTACGGGATTCTAGCAAGGACAGATGCAGGTCGGTTTTCAAAATCAAGGACCGGCCAATCAGCCGATGAATCTCGCTCAGCAGATCGGTGGTCAGCAAGCTATGGCAAATGTTATGTTTCTTGGAGAACGTGCACCTCAGAGACACGTGGAAGCTTATCAGCAAGTGCCAGAACTCCAACCCGGACATCGGCAAGATGCCGATGCCTATTGGGCCGATAAGATAGCAGAAGTTATGAGGGATCAATTTGGGATAAAACCGAAGGTCAATACTTATTCTCATCGAACACCATATCCTCCTGCATATGATTTGATTCCGCTTCTAAATCAGTACAAGGTACCAGATTTCACTAAATTCTCTGGGCAAGATGATACGTCAACTATGGAACATATTAATCGGTTCATCATCCAGTGTGGAGAAGCTGCCAACAGAGATGAATTAAGAGTTCGTTTGTTTTCATCATCTCTATCAGGAACGGCATTCACTTGGTTCATTTCATTGCCTCCAAACTCAGTTATTACCTAGGCCGATCTGGAGAAGCAGTTTCATAAGTATTTCTTCTTTGGGGTTCATGAAAAGAAGATTATCGATTTAGTTAGACTGAGGCAATGTAATGATGAATCGGTAGAGAGTTGTGTAGAGGCTAAGAGATGTAAAGAACAAGTGTTACAGTCAGGTTCTAGATGATCGGCAGTTGGCCGATCTGGCTTTCCAAGGGTTGCTGCCACATATTATAGACAAATATGCTTCTCAAGAGTTTGAGAGTTTGAGTCATTTGGTGCAAAGAATTTCTGATCAAGATATCAAGGCTTTTGAACCTAGAAAAGCTTGGAATAAGAAAGTGTTATTTGTTGATGAGGCCATGAGTTCAGATTCTGATGAAGAACCAGTCATCGGCTTTGTAGAGTGGGTGAAAAACAAAAAGCCGATGTCATGTCCTTTTGGCCAAAAGGAGCTAGAGAAGTTTGCTTTTGATATCACCAAGGCCGATAGGATATCTGATTTCTTGCTTCAGGAGGGGCAGATTAAATTGTCACCTAATCATGTGATTCCATCGGTAGAGGAATTGAAGAAAATCAAGTATTGCAAATGGCATAATGCAACGTCACACAGCACAAATGAGTGCAAAGTGTTCAGGCAGCACTTGCAATCGGCTATAGAATCTAGGAGAATCAAGTTTGATAATTCCAAAGCCTAGGAGCCGATGAAAATTGATCATCATCCTTTCCCTGCAAACATGTTGGACGCCAAAGGTAAGACTAAGGCTCTAACATCAAAAGCGGCCAAAAAAAGCGCATTGGTAGATCCTCAGCATCAAGTGACCATTGATGACGCTAAAGGCAAAGGTTTGATAAGGGAAGGTAGTAGTTCTGGATGAACTCCTCGATCTGGTGTTGTGATTACCCATAGGCGGCATCGAGAAAGATAGCAGCAACGTGAAGATCGGTATCGCCGTTAGCAAGAGGATCGACGCCGAGAAGAAGAAAGGCGCCGACAAGAGTGGAATCGGCATAAAGATCATTGGAATTGCCCGTTCTTTATTCGTTGCTGGGAACAAAATATTAAATTACCGACTATCAGAGATTGTCCTAAATGCAATGGTTATAATCGGTATGATCGGTCAGATCGACGATTTCAGAACAATGATCGACGCTTCAATGAGCCGATCAGGGGGAGAATGTCAGTTCATGATCGGCTGGGGGGCAGGCTTAGCGTGCATGACAGGCTTGGTGAACGTGTTGGTCATTTTCTAAGAAACCAAGAAGAACTTGAAGAAATGGCAAATGCACGGGTTCTTGATGAATTTATATTCTGTAGAGATGCTAATACTCATTGGGTAGAGTCAAGGGAAGTTTGCTATCAGCCAGTGCAGAAAACAAAGCTTCCTCAATGGTGGCTAGAAGGATTAACAAGGACATAGAAAAGAAGGATGCAGCGAGAACGTCAAGAAGATTTGAATAGGGAAGAAAATTCTTCTAAGTGTGAGAATTGACAGCAATCAAATCATAAGGGAAAAGGGCCATCGGCAAATGTAAACATGGTGTTTATGTTGCCGATAGAGTTTCTTGCACCCTCTAGCGATGATGAGGAAGTAGATTTCCCTGATCAGATAGCTCAGATGGCACTTGATCTAATGACAGCTATTTTTGAGAAGCCTTCCGATGATGAAAGACAGCATCTTAAAGCTTTGTTTGTCAAAGGCCGGGTTGATGGGCAGCCGATTTCCAAAATACTCATTGATGAGGGAGCTGCAATTAACATTATGCCCTATACAGTGTATCGGAAGCTTGGCAAAGGAGATCAAGATTTGACCAAGACCGATATGATGCTAAATGATTTTGAAGGAAATGTGTCTCCAGTTAAGGGAGCTATATGTGTTGAGTTAACCATCGGCAGCAAAACCTTGCCGACGACCTTCTTTGTTGTTAGTGGAAAAGGTGCATATAATTTACTTGTGGGAGAGATTGGATCCATGTCAATTGCTGCATTCCTTCTACAATGCATCAATGCCTTGTTCAGTGGGTAGGTGACAAAATTGAGATTGTCCTAGGAGATTCTTCATATGTCATTGCTTCGGCGGAGTTAGACACCTATGAGCGAACCAGATGCATATCAGGAGAGATTTACGAGAAAGATTTTCTCAAAGTCGCCGATTATGAAATTCCACCGATCCAAGCAGTTAGTTCGGATGAAGAGTTTAAATGGATAGGTTCACCGATGATGGAAAGTTAGGAGAGGGGTTTACATTGGCTGATGATTTAATAGGGGTAGATATAGGTAATGGTGATAGGCCAAGGCCGATTTTTATTAGTGCTAAGTTAGATTCTGAATGTAAGCAGCAATTAACCAATTTTTTAAAGGAATATAAAGATTGCTTTTCTTGGGATTATACTGAGATGCCTGGTTTAGACTGATCGATTGTCGAACATCGGTTGCCTATTAAGTCTGGATTTCGGCCACATCAGCAACCAACACACCGATGTAATCCTAATATTCTTCCCGATATTAAAGCCAAAATAACCAAACTCATTGAGGCTAAGTTTATTCGGTAGTGTTGGTATGCCGAATGGATTTCTAACGTCGTTCCTGTCTAAAAAAGAATGGAAAACTTCGTGTTTGCATCGACTTTTGAAATCTCAATAAAGCCACGCCGATGGACGGTTATCCAATGCCGGTTGCTAATTTGTTAGTTGATGCTGCAGCTGGACATCAAATTATTAGTTTCATGGATGGCAATGCAGGATATAATCAAATATTCATGGCTAAGGAGGATATTCCCAAGACTGCATTTAGATGTCCTGGTCATGTTGGATTGTTTGAATGGATAGTCATGACTTTTGGCTTGAAAAATGCTGGTGCTACCTATCAGAGGGCCATGAATTTTATTTTCGATGAGTTCATCGGCAAATTGGTGGAAATCTATATTGATGATGTGGTGGTTAAGTCTGGAGATTTCACAAAACATCTTGCCGATTTGCGA
Source organism: Sorghum bicolor (assembly GCF_000003195.3). Taxonomy (NCBI): domain Eukaryota; kingdom Viridiplantae; phylum Streptophyta; class Magnoliopsida; order Poales; family Poaceae; genus Sorghum; species Sorghum bicolor. The sequence goes on along the minus strand of NC_012876.2, from coordinate 14,825,747 downwards.
AAAGTGTTGGAATGCACAAGGAAACATGGTTTGAAAATGAACCCTAATAAATGTGCATTTGGTATATCGACAGGTCAGTTTTTAGGTTTCATGGTGCATCAGAGAGGTATTGAAATTAGCAGGAGATCTATTGATGCGATCGGCAAAGTAGTTGCTCCCACCGACAAAACTGAACTTCAATCACTGGTCGGCAAGATTAGTTTTATCAGATGGTTTATATCTAATTTGTCGGGTAAGATTCGTGCTTTCAGCCCTTTGCTTAAATTAAAAGCCGATCAGGAGTTTGTGTGGGGAAAAGAGCAACAATTGGCCTTGGATGAAATCAAGAATTATTTGGCAAATCCTCCGATCTTGGTCCCACCTCAGCATGGAAAGCCCTTCAGATTATATTTGTCTACCGATGAGGCGGTCATTGGTTCAGCTCTCATTCAAGAATTTGAAGGGAAAGAACGTGTAATTTATTATTTGAGTAGAAGATTGGTGGATGCTGACACAAGGTATTCGGTAATTGAAAAATTATGCTTATGCTTGTACTTTTGTTGTGTCAAGTTAAGACACTACTTGCTAACGGCCGAATGCACTGTCGTGTGCAAAGATGACGTAGTCAGATACATGTTGTCAATGCCGATTGTGAGTGGTAGAATTGGCAAATGGATACTAGCATTATCAGAATTTGACTTGCGTTATGAATCGGCTAAGGCGGTTAAAGGGCAGATCATGGCCGATTTTGTAACTCAACATTGTGGTGTAGTGGATGCTCTAGAAAATTGTTCCTTGGACACTCTTCTTTGATGGATCTACATGTGATTGAGGGGTAGGTATCGGTATAGTATTGATTTCTCCTCGAGGAAAGAAACATGAGTTATCGTTACCGATCGCTGCCACGTCGACAAACAATCAAGCTGAGTACTGAGCTCTGATCAAAGGGCTAGAGTTATTAAAGGAAATTCATGCCGATGCTATCGAAATTTTTGGTGATTCTATGTTTGTTATAAATCAATTGGCTGGGATTTATGAATGCCGAAGTGAAGTTTTGATAGAGTATTATGAAAGGTGTGTGCAATTATTGAAGGAATTCAGGGATTTCTGATTAGAGCATATTCCTCGGTTCCATAATAAAGAAGCTAACCGATTCGCTCAACATGCCTTGGGGAATCAACCCATTGTTGACGGTCCTTAAGTACTAAATTTAACCTTCAAATAAACAAAGGAAAGGATCCAAATGAAACAAACATCTAGAATTAGGGTTTTATCTGATATAATTCCACGAGCTTTGGTGTTTATCTATTTCTGCAGGGAGTTATCAAAAAATATGGAGAGAAGGCCCACATGTCATGTTTACAACGAGATAATTATGTGCCGCGCAATTTTTCTTACTCTAGAAGAGTCCAGAAGCCACGGGAACGAATAGGAGACCGGACGGGCTCGGGGGCAGGGCGCCCGCCCTCCCCCCTTGGGCGCCCGCCCTGGCCAGGAGTCCAATCAGGACCCATCTCGCGGATTATGCTCCACCAACCTAAAGGATCAAGGAAAACCGTGCGATCAATGTCGGTTTGATCTGACGGCACAAATTCACTTGAATGGACTATATAATCAAAGCCTCTCCACCCTAGGGGGAGAGAGGAGAAATCATTATCAGAGGTAGCCATAAAATTTAGGGTTTAGAGTTTCTCTCCCATAGAGAATTAGAATTAGCTACTCCCTAATCGTTCAAGTTTAGAGGATTGAATAGATAGAATTAGAGAAGTAGAGCACTATGCTCTGGATTCGGATCTTAGCTAATAAAGATTGGTATTATTTCATATCTTTCTCTATTACTTTGTTCTAATTGCATTATGTCTCTATTTATTATGCTCTTAGTTTGCTCTAGTTCTATATTTGATATAGTTATGATTGATAATGAGTTTATGTATAAGTTTGCAAAGCGCTTAGCTCTTGACGCGTGGGAGTTAAGTGGTAGATCAGATGTGGGCGTGGTGCTTAGATGTTATTTACCTTCAAATGTATCCTATTGGCCGGGTCGTGTGGTAGTTCGCAATAGTGACAGCTTCGTTGATTCTTATATAGTCCACCCTCCGTTGATAGGACAGGCAGAATTTGTATTGCGGAGTAAGTCTTACGATGTTCTGATTTACTTTAGCAATGTTCCTTATACATGAATGAAGAGTCTTTTATGCTATATATGATATTGTAGATAACTAGAGTAGATTGTGACTTAGTAGGTAGTAGATAACTTAGAATCCATTCTCTAGCTAATCTGACGTCACCTTACATATATGAGGAGTAGTCTATTTTCTAATCGCTGTGTTATTTACCAATGAGCTTATATTTCATTATCATTATTATTATGGCTTACCCCCTACCAAAGTAAGTGACTATGTGATGAGTTCCTCATTAGTGATCATGTTCCTGCAAGTTTATCTCTAGTCTATGACTTGATAGATTTTATTCATCCCCCTTGTTCTCTTAGGCAAAATTATAAATAACGATACCTGGAATATTTACCTGGTGAAATGCTACAATGAGGTGTTTTATCTGTGCGCTTGCGGATAGAATAGATTATTTTCTAGAGAGCCTTTACATTTATAAATACCTTTGTACACTCTAGCACCATGCTGGGGATGACAACCTAGTATCTAAGTGGTGTTAGCTAGTGTCAACAAGCATTTCTGGTGCCGTTGCCGGGGACCACACAAAAGGGAACACATAGTTAACAGTAAGGAAAGTCAGGAAGTCAGTCAAGGTTATTCACATAAAATATTAGACTACACTATAGAGAAATAATTGCATAAAACAACTACTAAGTGAGAAATCATAACAAGGCACCTCTGCTTTGGCAGGTTCACCCTGTTGTTTTTCTATGTTTATATTTTTATACAGGGTATATCAGGATTGACTTTGGTACATTCAACTCTTCATCATCAGAACCAAAGCAGTCAAGAATGAAAGAAGAATCTAGGTATCAATTGCTATGGCAGAGAAGACCCTACGAGAATTCTCTGCTCCAAGCCTTGAGAACATTCCAACTGGTCCAAGATTTGCAGTAGAAGAAGGAGCACCTGAGTTCGAGCTCAAGTCCAGCCTCATCAATTTGGTACAAGCTACACAATTCAGTGGAAAGGCACATGAAGATGCTAGTGCACACTTACAGAATTTCTTAGAGATTGGAAGCACAATCCACATCAACGGAGTCGACAAAGACGTCATACTGCTTCGCCTTTTTCCATTCTCACTAGAAGGAAAAGCGAGGAAGTGGTTCTACATTCATCAAGATAACATCAACAACTGGACGAACTTGTCAGATGCCTTTCTATCAATGTTTTTCCCAATGGGCAAGACAGCTACCTTAAGAGAAAATATTGTCAGTTTCCAATAGCATAAGACAAAAACCATTCTAGAAGCATGGGAGCATTTTCAAGGATACATATCAGATTGTCCTCACCATGGAATGGCCACATGGTTACTTATGCAGACCTTCTACCATGGATTAACCCAGAAGGCTCGTGAGTGCCTAGATGCATCTGCTAAGGGATCATATTTGTGCGAGGCCTATGTTGGCATAGAGCCGCACTTCGATCTCTTTCGTTATCTTTTCTGCTTAAGGAAGAAGGGAGCAGTTGGAGGCTCCAAGATTGCAGGTGGAGTATACCTCAATCTCCGGGACGGGATGAAGAACCGGTACCTGAACTGCCCTTGGAATACCTCTCTTACCGAGTGGTATAAGAATTGGTTCTACATCAGGGAGGAGCCGGGCAGCTCCACGTTCTGTGACGTGGGGTACATCCCCGAGAAGAGGGTCAGTTGGACCGACCGCCCAGAATTCGACGGACAAGTAGAAGACCTGATGAAGCTGATCGACTGGTCGCGCTTGGACGGGCTAGGGGTGGTCGGGAACTTTGTTTGCCGCCGAGTGATGCCCTGCCAGAAGAGGGTGCACTCGGCGTATGAGTACGCCGGAAGCCAGGACCCGACCAGGATGAGGCCTGAGGTCCTGGAGAAGGAAGAGGTTGTTGGGTATTTTAAACGCAAACAGAAAAATCCGCAAGCGCACGGATACCGATGTAGCTTTCACCCGGGAGTATTCCAGAGTATCGATTTTCCACAGAGAACGTGAGTGTACTAATTAAGATCCAAGATCGCCCAAGGATAACTATATAATTATTTTTGGTGGGAAGAGAGGAAGTTTCCTGAGAGTTCTCTAGTTGATCCAAGAATCAAGAATTACTTCAAGATTATCTATATCGGGACATCAGAGCACTAACCACAGAAAAAGATGAGAAGGGGGCTAGGAAGGTCTGACTACGGTCCTACAAACACCGATCCGAACGTGGTGGAATACGTCGACCGTTAGGGCTGTCACTACCCTAAGGCTACCACAACAATCCGCAGGATTGGGTGCAATTCCAGGTAATCGCAAGACTAAACACCACGTCTAATCTATTAATTACTACTCTAGCGTTATAAAGACTAGAGCACTTGATGCAAGCGAGAATCCAATAAATAACTTGAATGTAAATAAAAGTAATTAGAGAACTCAGGAATTTTGAATTGAAGAACCTGGAGAACGATGAAGAACGAACCAGATGCTGCAAAAGTATAATGTTGAGGAAGATCCGACAGATCCGGCTCCTCCTCCGCTCTCCTCTTCTCTCTCCCTATTTTCTAGATTACAACTAGAACTAACTAGAACTAGAACTAGAGGAACTAGAACTAGAACTAGATGAACTAGAACTAGATCTAGATGAACTAGAGGTAGAACTAGAAGAACTAGAGGGATCCTCTCTACTTGGATGAAGAATTGAAACCCTAACTTTGATTCTGTAGAAGAGGTATGATCTCCAGGGGCCAGGGGGGTCTGGTTTTATAGTCCCTTCAAGTGAATCTGGGCCGTTGGATCAAACCGACATTGATCGTGTGGTTTTCCTTGATCCTTTAGGTCGGTGGAACAATATCCCGAAAGAGAGTCCTGATTGGACTCTGGCTGAGGGCGGGCGCCCAGGAAAGGTGGGCGGGCGCCCTGTCCCTGTGTCCTCTCAGCCTCCGCTTCGGTCCCGTGGCTTCTGGAGTCTTCTAGATGATAGAAAATTGCGCAGCACGTCAATATCTCTATGTAAACCCGACGTGTGGGCCTTTCTTCCATATTTCCTGATAACCCCCTGCAGAAATAGACAAACACCAAAACTCGTGGAATTCTGTCAGATAAAACCCTAAGTCTAGGTGTTGGTTGCATTTGGATCCTTTTCCATGATTAGTTGATGGTTAAATGTGAGCATTAAGGACCGTCAACAAGCTCCCCCAAGCTTAACCTTTGCTCGTCCCTGAGCAAAGATGAACTCAAGAGTTTCTGCAGTGGTTTCATACCTTTAAGATATACATGCATTCAAACAAGATCTCATCTCTGGGTTAGGGTAACTGTTAAGATTTAAACTTACTCATATTACCTTCCACCATGGGGCTTGCAACCGTCACTTCTGTCTTGAGTAGTTAAAAGATAGAACAGTCTAGTCAAGTGCCATGTCTCTTATTCTTGATCAGCTATAGCTCTGGGGTTTTTGCAGATTTTCAAATAAAACTCAGAGATTCCTTGTATGACTCTCTCTAGTCTCTCATTTGTGGTATTTCTGGATCCTTACCAAGGCAGTAATGGTATATGCCTTCTCTCAAAGTATGTGGTATTTGTGGTATAAGGCATAGTGACATTGCCTTCTCTCTCACCCTACTCTAATAAGGCTTTTGATATCTGGAGCTCATAGGTGGGAGACAGCTAATACATACTTACAAGACATTTATTGCATAGTCAAACCATGGATCCAAAAGAACAAGTCAATAAGTCAAATCAAGATGTGCATGTGTGGCGAATGAATGGTGTATGGTGATGATGGTGATAACAATGGTGAAAGTCTAATTCTACTTATGCTCTTTTGAGGGGATACATACCTTTCTTGCACTTTTGAAACTTTTTGAGGAGAATGAGATGCTCTATGTTTTCTTTTTCTTTTCTCTCAGGTGGGTATCTTGTACCCCTAATTCTACTATCGGACACTTGTCCATTTTTACCTCTCGTCTCACTTTTTCTTCTTTTTTTTCTTTCGAGGTTCCGGGCACTTGCCCCTTTTTATTTCCTCGTATTCTTCTTTTTTTCTTCTTTTTTTTTAGAGCACTCATCTCATGAGATAATATAGCAAGTGGTAGTAACAAGATAACTTGAGCATTTATTTCACAGGGAAAAAATAGAAATATTTTTTGGCTATTCTCTCCCGGATTAGGAGTAGAATATTTTTGGGTGGTTCTGGAGATGGAAATGGGTATATGTGGATGGTACTTCCAGAGTAGAAGTAGCATGTATGAGTGAACGTGCAAGTGAATCTTGAGTTAACCACATGACAAGCTCCTAAGGGTCTACAAGCTTGACCACACTCAATGCTCATAAGCAGTAAAAAGTAAATGTGTGGCTCAAAGTCTAGCAAGCATGTATATATGGCTGTGGTAGGAATTTAAACTCTCATCATACAGGAACTCATCATGTGATATTTTAAAGATTTTCAAAGATAAAATTCTCCAGAATTCTAGCATCTCTAGGAACAGATAAACAGCAGCTCAACCTTCCCATATCATATCCGTTAACGACTTAGACTTCAGATCAAGTACTCTTCCCACAAGTTCAAGTTTAGAGCAAATCTTAATTAATAACAGTGATGCCTAAACTTGAGAGAGATTTCAATTTTGAGAAATAGTCATGGCAAAGCAACTATTCATCTTTCCATGTGAGAGCTTATCATGAGGGTTCATAGCAAATTTTTATTTATTTATTTATTTAGCAAACTAAGCAAAGATATATATAAGCACAAAATCTTTATTTAGGTTTTTATGATTATGCATCTTTTTATTATTTGAGTAAAATATAAACGTGAGTAGAATACTTAGCTGGATAAATGGAGGTGCTCTCCCCCAAGCTGGATTTTTTTCGTAATTCCTTTTGATGTAGCTAGCAAGTGGTGGAGGTGTATTTGAATGTCGGCAGCACCCTGACAACGATTATGATGTCCTCCATCTGCTAGTCTTCTTTGATCCTTGAATTCTGTGGAGCTCAAATAGACAACAAAGCTTTGTGGAACTAGTTAAGTGTTAGCATAAATATCTAGACTTTATCATGTTGAGCCTCCTCAATAAATGTTACACTCTTTGGTAGGATCATAAATTTATTTTTATATTTTCATTTTTATAGGTCAGCAATATATTTATTTTGTTTTTATGCCACCACAGTGAATGTACTTATGGATTTTATGCCATGAGCATACTCACATGGGGCTTACTATTTTTAACATTTTTATTTTCTTTTTAAGATGATATGAACCTGATTAACTAAGCAAACTATTTTAAATAATTGAAAGGAAAAGGATAACTATCAAGTTTACCTCTTGGCAAGGCGTTCGGTGTTTTTAAGTCTTCCGAACGGGAGTCTCCGTTTTCTCAATTGTCTTGGGATTCGCTGGATGGCGTAGTCGGTGGTTCCGGTGGCGCTTGCTCTTCATGTATAACTATCTTCTCTCTCCACACCTGACTCGGTGCTACGGTCTCCTCAGGACAGTTCTGTTCAAGTTGTATGTCTTCAGACCTTACAACTTCTCCTTCGTAGTCTGCCCATCCATCCTTGATGATTTGCCTCCTCTGGTTGCGGTTGCGTCGTCTTCTTTTTGTCCTGACCTGCTTAGAGTCTTCAACTATATAGTTAGGGTCAGTAAAATAGTGGCGTACCTTCTCTGAGGGGAAGTGCATGTGGACTTCTCTGGTTCCAATGTATATGATTGCTTTAATGGTGCCAAAGAACGGTCTTCCAAGGATGATGGGTGGATCGTACTCGTCTTCTCCCATGTCAATAACCTTCAATCTTTCAGAATGTCTGATCTGCCATCTGGAGCTGAATGTATGTTGGTTGTAGGGACATGGTTCCATGCAGGAGCTGATAAGTGACTGCGGCCATTATGTTGACGTTAGATCCGGTGTCGTAGAGTGTCTTCTGAAAAGAATATCTGTTGATTGTGCACTCGATGCTTGGGACACCAGGGTCGTCCTTCTTGATCAAGAAAGGTGACTTGAGTTGACGATCTTGACCTCCTTGAGCTGCAGGGACCATCTTAGCTGACTCGGTACACATTTGCTTGTTCCTATTCCTCCTGTTGGTCCTCTTCCTTGGTTCATGTCGGGATTGCTCTGAGATTTGTATAGTCTTGTTCTTGAAGGAAAACATCTACTTCCTTCCCTTGATGTAGAAACTGATCTTGGCAGCACTAGCGTAGATGATAGCTCCCGAGGTGTTCAGGAATGGCCTCCCTAGGACGATGGGTGCCCTCTCATCAGTATCAGTCTCTATCACCACGAAGTCTGCTGGAGCGTATAAGGTACCAACTCGGACGTAGAGGTTCTTCAATATTCTCTTTGGGAAACTTAGCGTACGATCTGCAAGCTGCAAACACATGGCTGTTTCTAATAAAGGATGTGTAAAGAATTTTTCATAGAGTACCCTGGGCATAATGTTGATGCTGGAGCCAAAGTCACAGAGTGCTTCTGGGAAGTCCACCATGCCGATGGAGATCGGGATGACAGGGCGTCCTGGATTGTCTCTCTTGACCGACAGAAGGTCAGTAATTACTACCACAATGGGGTTACTCCAGTAGTTACGTCCTCAAGCATCTCAGGGCAGTGATTGCCTGAGTGTCCAGTCTCACCAGTGTGTTTGTGCTCGTAGATCTAGGTTCTTCACTTGGCGGAGTCTAGGAGTTGTAAAACTCCTTCATATTTTGCTCGAAGTGTACCTACTCATAGAGACAAGGCAGAGATCAAGTGCATGGGCCCTGTTAGTGGAAAACACCAACAGAACCAAAAGTTTATTTGTTCTTCTCTAACCTCAAGCATAGTGAGCAAGACAAAGTTGATGGATAATAAAATCATGAGTGTAGTATTTAACATTTGTCAGATTAGATCGCTCAACCTAATGGAAAGATAATCTATCTATACTTATGTTTTGTTTATATCTTCCAGAGATTGAATGTGCAACATTTTAGTTCATATGATTAGGAGTGTGGGATCACAAAGGTGGAAGGACTAAACATGTTGAATCGATTGGGTTGGTTAATCTAGAGTTGCAAATCATACATGTTTGTCTCTTTTATTCACGTGAACGCCAGAACCAAGGAGAAGCTTATAAAAGTGATAGTCAAGTACCTTAAAATGTTACCTTACTTGAAGAATGGTGGTACAGTATCACCTTGTGGAAGCTTTCCTCTCTTAGCGGTTGTGCATCGTGTTTGTGGCACCTCCATGGATCATCTCTTGTGAGCTATGCCTTCCTTGTGTAAATTATTAAACTTCATGTTTGTCTCTCTTTGTCTCCAATGTGAGTTTATCTCAGGACTTCCCAGGTCGATATTGAAAGTTTTCCTGCAGGGGTTAGTCCAACAAAATATACCAATGTCTACACAAGCAGTTTTTAGTTCAATAACCAAACTAGACTCCATGTCTAATTAGATTAAGGAAGGCTGTTTAACCTAAGCACCATGCTTAATTTAAAAACCAATAGAAGTATGTACAGTACTTCCAAACTAACACTTACTAGGATAAACAAAGGTAGCGTGATGGCTTTTATAGAGATCTACTCAAGTGGAGATGAAGTAGTGTGATTACTATTTAACAAATTGAGCATGTCTCAAAGGTAGGGACAACCAACATAGCAACATGGCAAATGATGTTTTTATATAAAGCACTCCCCCAACCTTGAATTTTGCAAAATTCAAGTTTGGATGAATTTAATTCAATGTTGTATGATGATTGGTTGTACATACCTTGTGCTTGTCATTCATCCGATCTTCTTGCTCCAATCCTAGAAAGGTTAGTGACAAGAAAACCCGAAGGAATTTTTTTTTTACAATTATCCTTATATGCTCAATACACAAGGTAGTGTTGCAAATAATTAAAAACTTATGTTACGATCTGATCAGTGCTTGTTTTAGGACACTAAGCTTGTCCTTGGGAAACCATCAATTTATGTCAGTGAAGTGGTTTCCCCTCCAACGCTGACCTATATCAAGATCAACTCAATGAGATCTGCAAAATTTATTATAGACATATGCATCGACAACCGCCCTTTTAAAGTTTTTATAAATAGAAAGGATGAGGGGGTTGGAGATCTCGAATGTGGTGATGTTGGAAAAACCAATGGATTGTGAAGATGTTGCATATGAGCATGGAGTAAATGAAGTGGCTATGAAATAAATTCCATGCTCATTAATGCTTAGAGTGAAATCCATGTGGTATGGTGAAAATGATATGGTGAGTGTGGTAAAAAAGGAAAATAAAAAGGATACACAGACGACTTGGTTCGAAACTAGCACAGCTACCGTTCTCCGGCAACGGCGCCAGAAAGCTTGTTGGGTATTTTAAACGCAAACAGAAAAATCCGCAAGCGCACGGATACCGATGTAGCTTTCACCCGGGAGTATTCCAGAGTATCGATTTTCCACAGAGAACGTGAGTGTACTAATTAAGATCCAAGATCGCCCAAGGATAACTATATAATTATTTTTGGTGGGAAGAGAGGAAGTTTCCTGAGAGTTCTCTAGTTGATCTAAGAACCAAGAATTACTTCAAGATTATCTATATCGGGACATCAGAGCACTAACCACAGAAAGAGATGAGAAGGGGGCTAGGAAGGTCTGACTACGGTCCTACAAACACCGATCCGAACGTGGTGGAATACGTCGACCGTTAGGGCTGTCACTACCCTAAGGCTACCACAACAATCCGCAGGATTGGGTGCAATTCCAGGTAATCGCAAGACTAAACACCACGTCTAATCTATTAATTACTACTCTAGCGTTATAAAGACTAGAGCACTTGATGCAAGCGGGAATCCAATAAATAACTTGAATGTAAATAAAAGTAATTAGAGAACTCAGGAATTTTGAATTGAAGAACCTGGAGAACGATGAAGAACGAACCAGATGCTGCAAAAGTATAATGTTGAGGAAGATCCGACAGATCCGGCTCCTCCTCCGCTCTCCTGTTCTCTCTCCCTATTTTCTAGATTACAACTAGAACTAACTAGAACTAGAACTAGAGGAACTAGAACTAGAACTAGATGAACTAGAGGTAGAACTAGAAGAACTAGAGGGATCCTCTCTACTTGGATGAAGAATTGAAACCCTAACTTTGATTCTGTAGAAGAGGTATGATCTCCAGGGGCCAGGGGGGTCTGGTTTTATAGTCCCTTCAAGTGAATCTGGGCCGTTGGATCAAACCGACATTGATCGTGTGGTTTTCCTTGATCCTTTAGGTCGGTGGAGCAATATCCCGAAAGAGAGTCCTGATTGGACTCTGGCTGAGGGCGGGCGCCCAGGAAAGGTGGGCGGGCGCCCTGTCCCTGTGTCCTCTCGGCCTCCGCTTCGGTCCCGTGGCTTCTGGAGTCTTCTAGATGATAGAAAATTGCGCAGCACGTCAATATCTCTATGTAAACCCGACGTGTGGGCCTTTCTTCCATATTTCCTGATAACCCCCTGCAGAAATAGACAAACACCAAAACTCGTGGACTTCTGTCAGATAAAACCCTAAGGCTAGGTGTTGGTTGCATTTGGATCCTTTTCCATGATTAGTTGATGGTTAAATGTGAGCATTAAGGACCGTCAACAGAGGTGCAGCAGTTGTTGAACGAATTGTTCAACTTTACTGACGGGGGCTTCATCCGTGGTAGTGATCGGGTGCAAGCTTTCAAGCTGGGGCGACCAGCCCCTAAGGTAATGTCCTTTACTGACTAACTCTTTAGCATTCGTTATATCGTCGGCCGCTGACTTGTCTGTATTTCTCTTTGTAGATCGGAGATGTAGACAGGTGCACAGCGTATGTGTCACTGGCGCCTGGGATGGAGGATCCCACAAGGGAAGATCCGCCTTTAGAAGACGCTGCACGGTGTGATCGGTACACCAGCAGTGAGGAGGACCAGGCCCGCCCCGTCCCGACCACCAAGGAGAGGGTGGCGGGGAAAAGGCCACTGGCAGCAGATCCTTTGCCGGTACCGACGTTGCCGGCGGAGAGCAGCCAAGCGCCGAAGCGCCGTCGGCTCGTGCGGATCGTTGACGACGACGACGACAACGACGAGGAGGCCGCACCGTCGCTAGTTCGACGACCTCGGAGCCGCCCAGATAGTGCGCCGGCCACTACTGATCGGGTGGCCAGCGACCCTCCTGCACCGCGCGTTGTCGAGATGGGGGCGCAGGTGCCGACTGGCCGGACGAGGAGGAGGTTCACCGCGACCCACCGTCGATCGGACCTGTAAGTGTTCGACTTACGTATTTTGGCATTTTTTTTATTGTACTTTTGTTCTTTTAGCGCGGCGTCGGATGTCAACCCCGGCCATGCCGCCGGCCAGGGGACGGGTGAGCCTGCCTGCGCTGCTGAAGACGCGGCGCCGCAGACCACGGAGCAGCCTGCAGCTGCAGCCGTGCCTGTGAGCACCGAGGAGCCCCCAGCCGCGGCACCGACCACGTCGAGCAGCCCGGCCAGGGCTGAGGAAGCTACAGGGGCACCTCCCCCAGCGAACGCCACAGAAGGGGAGGGGAGAGCCCCGACCCCTCCTCCCGCCGAGGAGAGCGAAGTCCCCACGCCGCCCCGAGCAAGGGCCGCTTCGACTGCAGGCTCCCCGGGTCTAGCCCGGGGGCCAGTAATGCCTTCGACTGCTACCGGGGGCAATACGACGGGTGAGGAGGAAACCCAGGCGGCCTCCGACGACGAGGTGGAGGAGATTGAAGGTCGTCCCCGCGATGGCCGCCAACACGTGTATGTGTGGCGCCAACGCGGGGATCACTTCATCGGGCATGAGGAGCTTGCCGAGACCGAGGAGGCCGCCAGGGTCGAGCGCGCGGCCAAACGCCTTGTCGACGAAGTCAAGGTAAGCGGTTATTTGCACTGTTGTACATTCTGTGCGTTGTCTTGCTTGGTTGTCATATGTTCGTTTTGTAGGGCGCGATGAAAACGGCGAAGTACCCGAAACGGTGCTTCGACCAGATAGAAGGCGTTGTGGCCGAGAACAAGGCCCTGGCCGCGGAGGTGGACCGGCTACGATCAGAGGTTGGGGAGAAAGTGGCCGAGATGAATGCCCAAGAGGAGCATCGTCTCGAGCTTACGCGTCGCTTAGCCGACCAGTACCGTCAGCGAGAAGGTTAGTCGCGCGCTCCGAGCACCTTCGTGTAGCTGTGTAGTTCGCTTTGCTGACCAGGTTATGATTCACTTAGGCCTGGAGGAGGAGGTGACGCGCCTCCGACAGGAGAAGGAGCAGCTCAGCCAAGAGCTCGCTGGTGCGCTGGAGTCCGGGCGCCGAACAGGAGAGGAGTTGGGTCGTATGGACTGGGAGTTATCTGGTAATACGCACCGCCTCGTTATCTGCCGCTTGTCGCCCCCTTTGTTTTTTTTTTGATATGTCGAAGATAACATCCTGCTTGACTTGCAGTGCTCAAGGTGAACGCCATGAAGCACCTGGATGAGCTGGTCAAGGACCGGGACTCCTGGAAGGTCAACTGTTGTAAGATCTGGAAGGGAGTATCCCCGGTCCTGGATCTGATCAGTCCCGAGCTCCCGGAGAGCCAGCCCCGCGCGCCGAAGTTGACTCCGGTGGAGAAGGCGCAACGGGCGTGGGACTGGCTCCAGCAATTTGTAAAGGACGCTAGGGAGTTCGCTGGCGCACATGTCCTTAGCATGGTGCGCGCCCACTACCCCCTGGTCGACTTGTCCAGGCTGGAGAAGGGGTACCCCAAGGAGGTCGGCCCGCAGGAGGCGGACGAGCTTTGGGGTGGTCTGCTGGACTTGTCGTCGATGGTGATCGGCGACATCAATCTGTGCGGAACGGCCACTCCCCCCGACCAGCCAGGCTTAGACAGGTCGGCCAGGGAGCTGTCGGGCGCGTCTGTTGCGGGAGATGGGCGGTCGACGCCTGCGGTCTCGACCAGCCAGGCGCCGGTGGCCCCGACCCCTTCGTCCGGGCAGCAGGGCCAAACGGGTGATCAGCCCGAGCAGTTAGGCCGATAGGGTAGTCTATAGGAGTAGGCTAGCGTCTGCCCGTCAGGGTATTTATTGTAAACTTTGTATGTAAAGTTTGTAATAAAGTTTGCTTTTGTCATGACTGTTATTTTGAGCGCTGTATAATTTTCTGAGTGACGTGTCACCGTATTCGACTTTGTAGTCGCTAAGAGCTTCCGTTGCAGAAGGTTTGCCAAGAGTTCTGCGTGCTACAAAGTATAGGCAAAAAATAGAAAACTTTATTATTGACAATTATAAGATATTTACAAGCGAAAGTTATTAGAACTTATGGGTAAGATATTGTCCCGTCTGGGTATGCCAATCTGTAGGACGTGGGTCGTGTGACTTCGGCGACCACGAAGGGACCTTCCCAGGGAGTGGAGAGCTTGTGCATTCCCTCTTGGCTTGTTCTCCACCTAAGTACCAGGTCGCCGACCACGAAGGAACGGTCCTTCACGTTCCTGTTGTGGTATCGCCTGACTGCCGCGAGATACTTTGCTGTTCGGAGACAAGAATTCAAACGCTTTTCCTCCATGCAGTTGATTTCGAGTTCTCTGGCGTTGTCGGCTGTCGCCTGGTCGAAGTGTTCAATCCTAGGAGATCCGAAGGTTATGTCAGACGGCAGGACTGCCTCGGAGCCGTAGACCATGAAGTAGGGAGATACTCCTATGTTTCGACTGGTCTGAGTTCGGAGGCCCCAGACTACGGCAGGTAACTCTTTCATCCATCGACCGGGTGCTCTGTCGTTCTCGGTGTACAGCCTTTTCTTTAGGGCGTCAATGATCATTCCGTTTGCGCGTTCAACTTGACCATTGGCCCGTGGATGAGCCACTGACACATATTTTATGACTATGCCCCTGTCATCGCAGAAGTCCCAAAATGTGGTGCCAGTGAACTGAGTACCCAGGTCGGTGATTATGCTGTTCGGGATGCCGAATCTGTGTATGATTTGATTGAGGAACTCTACAGCCTTCTCGGAGGTTGCTTTGACCAGAGGCATGTATTCAATCCACTTGGAGAACTTGTCGATTAACACGAAAACAAACTTGAAGTTTCCGGGAGCTGGTTTAAATGGCCCGATCATGTCAAGCCCCCAGCAAGCGAAGGGCCAGGATGACGGGATGGTTTGAATTTCGTGAGCGGGTACGTGGGTCCTCTTAGCGAAAAACTGACATCCCTCGCAGTGTCGAACCAGTTTTTCTGCGTCGTTGACCGTGGTTGGCCAATAAAAACCTGCTCGGAAGGCTTTTCCGACCAACGTTCTGGATGCAGCGTGATTGCCGCAGGATCCAGCATGTATGTCTTCTAGGAGCTTGGTACCATCATCCTGGGATATGCACTTGAGCAACACTTCAGAGCTTGCGTTTTTCGCATGAGTTTACCGTCGACCAGGATGTAGTTCTTTGACCGTCGAATAAGGCGCTCGTTCTCTGTTTTGTCCTGAAAGCCTGTCCCGTCCGATATATACTTGATGAACGGTGTACGCCAATCACGACCACCGGTTGTCGGGGTGGCATCGTCTATGAGCATTGCCTCGGTGGGTTGCTTTTCGACCAGGGTGGAACCTGCGCTTGGCTCGTGGATGTCCTGGACGAAAATACCCCGTGGGATCTGGGCCCGAGATGACCCTAACTTCGACAACGCATCTGCTGCCTGGTTCTTATCCCGGACCACGTGGATGTACTCTATGCCGTAAAAGTTGGTTTCCCATTTGCGAATTTATTTGCAGTAGAGATCCATCTTCTCGTGGGTTGCGTCTCACTCCTTGTTGAGCTGGTTGATAACCAAAGCGGAGTCGCCATAGACATAAAGGCGTTTGACTCCCAGCTCAACGGCGAGCCTTATGCCGTGCAGGCATGCTTCGTATTTGGCGACATTGTTTGACGCTGGAAAAAGGATCCTAAGGACGTAACACAGTTTGTCCTTGTTAGGTGATACGAACAGTATCCCAGCGCCGGCACCGTTGATGTTCAAGGATCCGTCGAAGAACATTGACCAGTGGTCGGAGACATCGGGGACGGGAGGCTCGTTGAGATCCATCCATTCAGCAATGAAATCGACCAGGGCCTGAGACTTGACTGTGGTGCGGCTCTGGAACTCCAGGGAAAATGGGCATAATTCCATCGCCCATTTCACGATTCTGCCGTTGGCGTCTTTATTGCGCAGAATGTCCCCGAGAGGGAAACTGGTGGTTACCAAGACTCGATGGCCGTCGAAGTAGTGCTTCAGCTTTCTTGATGTTATTAGAATGGCGTATATGAGCTTCTGTATTTGTGGGTACCTGGCCTTGGACTCGTTTAAGACTTCACTTATGAAGTAAACGGGTCTCTGGACTTTATAGGCATGACCTGGTTCATCTCGCTCGACCACTATTGCTGTGGAAACAACTCTGTCGGTTGCAGCAATGTAAAGGAGTAGGTCTTCATCGGGCTGAGGCGCTGTAAGGACAGGTGGTGAAGTGAGGAAAGCCTTAAGCTGAGTGAACGCGGCGTCGGCTTCTTCTGTCCAAGAGAAATTTTCTGACGCTTTCAAGAGTTTGAAGAAAGGGAGGCCTTTTTCTCCTAGCCTTGAGATGAAGCGACTGAGGGCGGCCATACATCCGGTAAGCTTCTGAATATCCTTGACGTTCTTGGGTGGTCGCATGTCGAGTACTGCTTTTACTTTTGAAGGGTTTGGTCGTATGCCGTCGCGACTGACAACGTTGCCGAGCAGTAGACCGGAAGGAACGCCGAAGATGCACTTTTTGGGGTTGAGCTTCCACTTGTACCTATTAAGCGCCTTGAAAGTTCGGTCTAAGTTATCGATTAGGGTGCTCGCGTCCCTTGTTTTTACGACCACGTCGTCTACATAGGCCTCGACGAGGTCGTCACGAATCTCGTCGTGGAGGCACTGCTGGATGGCCCGTTGATAAGTGGCTCCGGCATTTTTGAGTCCGAATGACATGGTCGTGTAGCAGTATGCGCCGAAAGGAGTAATGAAAGATGTTTTGATCTGATCGCCTTCCTTTAGCGATATCTGGTGGTAACCAGAGTAGCAGTCTAGAAAAGAGAGGAGTTCGCATCCGGCCGTTGAGTCGACCACCTCGTCTATGCGAGGGAGACCAAAAGGATCTTTAGGACAGTGTTTATTGAGATCAGTGTAATCAACACACATTCTCCATTTATTATTCTTTTTGCGTACAAGAACCGGATTGGCGAGCCAATCGGGGTGATACACTTCTTTTATGAATCCGGCTGCTAGAAGCCATGTTATTTCTGTCCTAATAGCCTCCTTTTTGTCAAGAGCGAACCGTTGCAGCTTTTGCTTGACTGGTCTTGCGGTCTTCGAGACGTTTAAGGAGTGCTCGATCAGGTTTCGTGGGACGCCGGGCATGTCTGCGGGTTTCCATGAGAAAACGCTCATGTTGTCCCTTAGAAACCTGACGAGCGCGTCTTCCTATTTTGGATCCAGATTGGCCCCGATGAGGGCCGTCTTCTCGGAGCTGCCGTCGACCAGCTGCACTTCTTTGTACTCTTTGGATTTTGAATTCTTCCTGGCTGTCTCTTGTTCGGGCAATCGGAGCTGGTCGGGAGGTAGCTGCGCGGCTTGGGTTGCTGTTTCTGCCATGCGGATTGAGAGGTCTATTGCTTCAGTGATCTTGAAACTCTCTTCTTCGCAGGTATACGCGGTGTAGACATTGCCTCTGACGGTTAGGACTCCCTTCTCCTTAGGCATCTTAAGGACCAGGTATGAGTAGTGCGGGACTGCCATGAACTTTGTCAGCGATGGTCGGCCCAGTATAGTGTGGTACGTCCCGTCGAAGTCCGCGACCACGAAGTTGATGAACTCCGTCCGAAAGTGGTCGGGTGTGCCGAATTGGACAGGCAATGTTATCTGTCCGAGGGGCACTGAACTCTGACCTGGCAAAACCCCCAGAATTGGGCATCGTAAGGTTTTAGTTGTGCCGGAGATATCTTGAGAGCGGGCAGGCTGTTGCGAAAGAGGATGTCGATGGAGCTTCCTCCGTCCACGAGCACGCGCTCGAATCTAATGCTGTTGATGCAAGGGTCCAGGATCAGAGGGAAACGACCTGGCTCTGGGATGGCGGCCCACTGGTCCTTCCTGCTGAATGAGATCTCTCTGTGCGACCACGGGGGAAATTTCGGGTCTGCGATCAGCCCGTCCGTGCTGTCTATGTTGAGGCAAGCTCTCTTTAATAGCTTTCTTTCCCGCTAGGATTCGATGGAGACCTTGCCCCCGAAGATGGAGTGGACCACGTCAGTGGGACTGACGTATTGGTGTCGGGGGTCCCTATCTTGGTCCTCATCCTCGTCTTCGTGGTCGTGCCCGTCTCGCTTGCCGTTTTTCTTGGCGGAGTCGTCTTGGGCGGCCCGCCGTGTATAGATGCTTTTGAGGACGCGGCATTCCTCCATGGTATGATTAGACTTTGGATGTAGTTGGCACGGTCCCTTCAACGTTTTGTTGTAGTCTTCTTGGTAGTCCCGCCGCCCGTTGGGGCGCTTGACCGTATTTACTTCGTGGTCGTAGTCGCGGGGGCGCTTTCCTCTGAAATCATCGCGGTTGTTGTGCCGCCGATCCCAACCTTCTCTGTGATCGCGGTTGTCGGGGCGGCGGTGGTTCCTGTTGTCGTAGCGACCGCGACCGTCGTCTCGCCGGGGAGGCTGGTCGGGACCTCTCGCATCGTCTCGGATTAGTTTTTCTGCGTCGTCAGCATCGGCGTAATTTTTGGCCATGGCGAGGAGCTCCGCCACCGTTGTTGGCCGTTTACACAACAGCTTGTTCCTCAGCACTTCATGGAAGCGCAGGCCCTTGATGAAGGCAGAGATGGCCTCGTCGTGGGAAATCTTTGGGATTTTAAGGCGCATATCCGAGAAACGTCGGATGTAGTCGCGCAGGGGTTCGTTCTTCCTGTCCCTTATCCTTTCGAGGTCATACTTGTTTCCAGGCTGCTCGCATGTGGCGATGAAGTTGTCGATGAAAGCCTGGCGTAGCTCTTCCCAAGAGTCAAAGGAGTTCTCGGGCAAGCCAAGGAGCCACTGATGACCAGCCTGGTCGAGGACTACGGGGAAGTAGTTGGCCATGACGTGCTCATCTCCCGCTGCTGACCGGACGGCGATTTCATAGAGAGTGATCCAGTTCTCTGGATTTTCCTTGCCATCGTATTTTTTAAGTTTTTCAAGCTTGAAATTGCGGGGCCACACGACGTGGCGGAGGTGTGAGGAGAATTGTCTTAGGCCCGGGGGGCCGTGTGTTGCATCGTACTCAATACGGCGCAGGTTTTCGTGGACTGCTCTCTCTGTGGCACGCCTGTTGATGCGGTCCCGGGCATCTTTGGGAGGGATGTTGTGCCGGAGATCCCTGTGTTGGTTTACTTCCTGACCGCGTCTGCGGTTCTGCTCACGGTGACCGTCAGTGTCCCGACCAACATCGTCGCGCCGTGAATCTTTTCGATGGTTGTCGGGAGAGCGGCTACGGCGACGCCTGCTGGAGGGTGGTGAGGTCCGGCTTCGATTAGTCTGGTCGGAGGTGGCTTCTGTGTAAGAGACGTCCTGGACTCTCTTGAGCAGAGTGGCTGTCTGTCCCATTGCGGCGATCAAGTGTGCTCGGATGCTGGTCCGGACTCCTTGGCACTCAGGGGTATCAGGGAGCCGATCTAGATTAGCCATGGCGACAGCCACGTTGGCGCTTGGCGTCTTGTAGACTGGCTGGTCCCCGACCATGTCAAAAGCGTCGTTGAGATTGTGCGGTGGAATTTGTTGTTGCTCGTCCGCACGTCGTCGGGCGCGATCGGCGTTGCGCTGCTCGCGGAGTTGCCTCTACTCATCCGTTTCTCCATCGACGACCGGTTCGTCGGCGCTGACGTTGAAGACAATATCTCCTCGCCGAGGGGGAAATACCGGGAAACGAGGGAAACCCGGAGGGTGTGAAGGCAAATCCAGGTCATAGTCCTCGTCTTCAGTGTTTATAACTTCGGTGGGGACGGAACCGGTGCTCGAGTTGGTGCTGGAAGCCCGGCCGTCCCGTAGTTCTCGGATTGCCACCATGTTGACGTAGTGACGACCGTTCCTTTTCGGCGGCCAACCCGCCTTGCTGAAAACGGATTGGATGTGCCATGAGTACAGAGAGGCCGAGTTGTTCAGGCCGCAAGGATGATCTCCCTTCTTGAGCTCGACGGATCGTCCTGAGGGGGTTGAGGTTATCGTTAGAGACGTTCCTAGCCGTTCGTGTGTAACGACACGAGTTGGCCGGCGGGATTTGAAAAAATCCGTTGGAGCAGCTTGATCCGGCTGTCGCAGGACTCCGTCTACTAGTTGGGAGGCTTCAAGTAGCTTGGAGTCAGCGTGATCAAGCGCTTGGAGAAGGTCCGAGCAGTCAATCTTCTTTCCCTTGTAGAGCGGGAACGGTGGTCGGGCGCTCGGTGCCGCCACGCAAGTGGTCGGAGACGGCGTGATCTCAGATCGGATCTGAGTTTCTTTCGAAACCGTGGTCGTGAGGCTGTCGCTGCACGTCGTCCACGTGATCTGGCCGACGGTGAACGTGAGGCCTTCAGGCACGGTCGCGGAAGCTGGGATCGTAACCATCTTGTTCGCCGAAGAAGTTGCACGCACACCCCCTACCTGGCGCGCCACTGTCGACGAAAGCTGGTCGGCAGTCTACCTTGGGGTATACCCACGGTAGTAGTTTATCGGTAGACGGTGCGCAAACTACGAACTCGATGGTGACGCAAGACACGGACAAGCTTTTTATCCAGGTTCGGCCGCCGAGTTGGCGTAATACCTACGTCCTGCGTCTGGTTGTATTGATTTGTGTTGAGAGAATATGATATCCTAGGGGGGTCCCTTGCCTCTCCTTATATAGTCCGAAGGGCAGGGTTACAGATCTGGAAACTAATCCTAGTCGGTTACAATTGCCATTGATAGTTCGATATCAATTCATATTCTAACCGACTAGAATCCTGTTTGATCTCCACGTCTTGTTTCCTTGCGCGAAACTCCGAGCTATCGGATCAAACCTTGAGCTTGTCTCGTAATGGGCCAAGCCTCCTGGCCCAAGTCTAGCCGTAAGGGTATAGGGGTTTATACCCCCACAGTCATCTTCATCTGATCCACAAGTCAAGGTCCTCCTCAAGATAGGAGACCTTGGACTGAAGACCCATAGAGAAAAGGAAGTTTACCAGCAGCTAAAGAACAAAGATTTCATTCACACCCCCACTCTTTATCCTATCTTGCTACAAGAAACAGGTACGGATACTGAATTCGATTTGATTTTCCAGATGGTGGGATGGACAAATTTTTGGAACATAACCGAGCTGGGTTCCCATCTTCTCACCCTTGAATTTCTTTGCACTTTACAATATTATGAGGGGGGGATTGCTTTTAGGATGTTTAAACAGGACATTATGTTGTCTTAGAGAGAATTGAGCGACCATCTCGGTTTCTCTTCAAGATGAATCTTGAACATTGATTCTGATTTACCCAATTTTGAGAGACACCAGTTCTGGAGAGAGATATCTAGAGATGAGCTTTATAGCCAAGGCCCGAACCAGTGACATGGAACACCCCACTCTTAGGATGTTCCACAAATGGCTCGGGTACAATCTTTTCCATCGTGATGATATTAGAAAAGTAAGAGTAGGAGATTTACAACTTCTATATGCTGCTATAAATAAAGTACCCACTTCACCTGTTACACTTTTGGTTTCTCATTGGCTTAGTATACCTAGTCTTTAGGGACCTGTAGGGTGTACTTCACTTATCACTCGTCTAGCCTCTAGTCTTCATTTGCTAGAAGGGATGTTGTGCCGAAGATCCCTGTGTTGGTTTACTTCCTGACCGCGTCTGCGGTTCTGCTCACGGTGACCGTCAGTGTCCCGACCAACATCGTCGCGCCGTGAATCTTTTCGATGGTTGTCGGGAGAGCGGCTACGGCGACGCCTGCTGGGGGGTGGTGAGGTCCGGCTTCGATTAGTCTGGTCGGAGGTGGCTTCTGTGTAAGAGACGTCCTGGACTCTCTTGAGCAGAGTGGCTGTCTGTCCCATTGCGGCGATCAAGTGTGCTCGGATGCTGGTCCGGACTCCTTGGCACTCAGGGGTATCAGGGAGCCGATCTAGATTAGCCATGGCGACAGCCACATTGGCGCTTGGCGTCTTGTAGACTGGCTGGTCCCCGACCATGTCAAAAGCGTCGTTGAGATTGTGCGGTGGAATTTGTTGTTGCTCGTCCGCACGTCGTCGGGCGCGATCGGCGTTGCGCCGCTCGCGGAGTTGCCTCTGCTCATCCGTTTCTCCATCGACGACCGGTTCGTCGGCGCTGACGTTGAAGACAATATGTCCTCGCCGAGGGGGAAATACCGGGAAACGAGGGAAACCCGGAGGGTGTGAAGGCAAATCCAGGTCATAGTCCTCGTCTTCAGTGTTTATAACTTCGGTGGGGATGGAACCGGTGCTCGAGTTGGTGCTGGAAGCCCGGCCGTCCCGTAGTTCTCGGATTGCCACCATGTTGACGTAGTGACGACCGTTCCTTTTCGGCGGCCAACCCGCCTTGCTGAAAACGGATTGGATGTGCCATGAGTACAGAGAGGCCGAGTTGTTCAGGCCGCAAGGATGATCTCCCTTCTTGAGCTCGACGGATCGTCCTGAGGGGGTTGAGGTTATCGTTAGAGACGTTCCTAGCCGTTCGTGTGTAACGACACGAGTTGGCCGGCGGGATTTGAAAAAATCCGTTGGAGCAGCTTGATCCGGCTGTCGCAGGACTCCGTCTACTAGTTGGGAGGCTTCAAGTAGCTTGGAGTCAGCGTGATCAAGCGCTTGGAGAAGGTCCGAGCAGTCAATCTTCTTTCCCTTGTAGAGCGGGAACGGTGGTCGGGCGCTCGGTGCCGCCACGCAAGTGGTCGGAGACGGCGTGATCTCAGATCGGATCTGAGTTTCTTTCGAAACCGTGGTCGTGAGGCTGTCGCTGCACGTCGTCCACGTGATCTGGCCGACGGTGAACGTGAGGCCTTCAGGCACGGTCGCGGAAGCTGGGATCGTAACCATCTTGTTCGCCGAAGAAGTTGCACGCACACCCCCTACCTGGCGCGCCACTGTCGACGAAAGCTGGTCGGCAGTCTACCTTGGGGTATACCCACGGTAGTAGTTTATCGGTAGACGGTGCGCAAACTACGAACTCGATGGTGACGCAAGACACGGACAAGCTTTTTATCCAGGTTCGGCCGCCGAGTTGGCGTAATACCTACATCCTGCGTCTGGTTGTATTGATTTGTGTTGAGAGAATATGATATCTTAGGGGGGTCCCTTGCCTCTCCTTATATAGTCCGAAGGGCAGGGTTACAGATCTGGAAACTAATCCTAGTCGGTTACAATTGCCATTGATAGTTCGATATCAATTCATATTCTAACCGACTAGAATCCTGTTTGATCTCCACGTCTTGTTTCCTTGCGCGAAACTCCGAGCTATCGGATCAAACCTTGAGCTTGTCTCGTAATGGGCCAAGCCTCCTGGCCCAAGTCTAGCCGTAAGGGTATAGGGGTTTATACCCCCACAGTCATCTTCATCTGATCCACAAGTCAAGGTCCTCCTCAAGATAGGAGACCTTGGACTGAAGACCCATAGAGAAAAGGAAGTTTACCAGCAGCTAAAGAACAAAGATTTCATTCACACCCCCACTCTTTATCCTATCTTGCTACAAGAAACAGGTACGGATACTGAATTCGATTTGATTTTCCAGATGGTGGGATGGACAAATTTTTGGAACATAACCGAGCTGGGTTCCCATCTTCTCACCCTTGAATTTCTTTGCACTTTACAATATTATGAGGGGGGATTGCTTTTAGGATGTTTAAACAGGACATTATGTTGTCTTAGAGAGAATTGAGCGACCATCTCGGTTTCTCTTCAAGATGAATCTTGAACATTGATTCTGATTTACCCAATTTTGAGAGACACCAGTTCTGGAGAGAGATATCTAGAGATGAGCTTTATAGCCAAGGCCCGAACCAGTGACATGGAACACCCCACTCTTAGGATGTTCCACAAATGGCTCGGGTACAATCTTTTCCATCGTGATGATATTAGAAAAGTAAGAGTAGGAGATTTACAACTTCTATATGCTGCTATAAATAAAGTACCCACTTCACCTGTTACACTTTTGGTTTCTCATTGGCTTAGTATACCTAGTCTTTAGGGACCTGTAGGGTGTACTTCACTTATCACTCGTCTAGCCTCTAGTCTTCATTTGCTAGAAGGGATGTTGTGCCGGAGATCCCTGTGTTGGTTTACTTCCTGACCGCGTCTGCGGTTCTGCTCACGGTGACCGTCAGTGTCCCGACCAACATCGTCGCGCCGTGAATCTTTTCGATGGTTGTCGGGAGAGCGGCTACGGCGACGCCTGCTGGGGGGTGGTGAGGTCCGGCTTCGATTAGTCTGGTCGGAGGTGGCTTCTGTGTAAGAGACGTCCTGGACTCTCTTGAGCAGAGTGGCTGTCTGTCCCATTGCGGCGATCAAGTGTGCTCGGATGCTGGTCCGGACTCCTTGGCACTTAGGGGTATCAGGGAGCCGATCTAGATTAGCCATGGCGACAGCCACATTGGCGCTTGGCGTCTTGTAGACTGGCTGGTCCCCGACCATGTCAAAAGCGTCGTTGAGATTGTGCGGTGGAATTTGTTGTTGCTCGTCCGCACGTCGTCGGGCGCGATCGGCGTTGCGCCGCTCGCGGAGTTGCCTCTGCTCATCCGTTTCTCCATCGACGACCGGTTCGTCGGCGCTGACGTTGAAGACAATATGTCCTCGCCGAGGGGGAAATACCGGGAAACGAGGGAAACCCGGAGGGTGTGAAGGCAAATCCAGGTCATAGTCCTCGTCTTCAGTGTTTATAACTTCGGTGGGGATGGAACCGGTGCTCGAGTTGGTGCTGGAAGCCCGGCCGTCCCGTAGTTCTCGGATTGCCACCATGTTGACGTAGTGACGACCGTTCCTTTTCGGCGGCCAACCCGCCTTGCTGAAAACGGATTGGATGTGCCATGAGTACAGAGAGGCCGAGTTGTTCAGGCCGCAAGGATGATCTCCCTTCTTGAGCTCGACGGATCGTCCTGAGGGGGTTGAGGTTATCGTTAGAGACGTTCCTAGCCGTTCGTGTGTAACGACACGAGTTGGCCGGCGGGATTTGAAAAAATCCGTTGGAGCAGCTTGATCCGGCTGTCGCAGGACTCCGTCTACTAGTTGGGAGGCTTCAAGTAGCTTGGAGTCAGCGTGATCAAGCGCTTGGAGAAGGTCCGAGCAGTCAATCTTCTTTCCCTTGTAGAGCGGGAACGGTGGTCGGGCGCTCGGTGCCGCCACGCAAGTGGTCGGAGACGGCGTGATCTCAGATCGGATCTGAGTTTCTTTCGAAACCGTGGTCGTGAGGCTGTCGCTGCACGTCGTCCACGTGATCTGGCCGACGGTGAACGTGAGGCCTTCAGGCACGGTCGCGGAAGCTGGGATCGTAACCATCTTGTTCGCCGAAGAAGTTGCACGCACACCCCCTACCTGGCGCGCCACTGTCGACGAAAGCTGGTCGGCAGTCTACCTTGGGGTATACCCACGGTAGTAGTTTATCGGTAGACGGTGCGCAAACTACGAACTCGATGGTGACGCAAGACACGGACAAGCTTTTTATCCAGGTTCGGCCGCCGAGTTGGCGTAATACCTACGTCCTGCGTCTGGTTGTATTGATTTGTGTTGAGAGAATATGATATCTTAGGGGGGTCCCTTGCCTCTCCTTATATAGTCCGAAGGGCAGGGTTACAGATCTGGAAACTAATCCTAGTCGGTTACAATTGCCATTGATAGTTCGATATCAATTCATATTCTAACCGACTAGAATCCTGTTTGATCTCCACGTCTTGTTTCCTTGCGCGAAACTCCGAGCTGTCGGATCAAACCTTGAGCTTGTCTCGTAATGGGCCAAGCCTCCTGGCCCAAGTCTAGCCGTAAGGGTATAGGGGTTTATACCCCCACAGTCATCTTCATCTGATCCACAAGTCAAGGTCCTCCTCAAGATAGGAGACCTTGGACTGAAGACCCATAGAGAAAAGGAAGTTTACCAGCAGCTAAAGAACAAAGATTTCATTCACACCCCCACTCTTTATCCTATCTTGCTACAAGAAACAGGTATGGATACTGAATTCGATTTGATTTTCCAGATGGTGGGATGGACAAATTTTTGGAACATAACCGAGCTGGGATCCCGTCTTCTCACCCTTGAATTCCTTTGCACTTGACAATATTATGAGGGGGGGATTGCTTTTCGGATGTTTAAACAGGACATTATGTTGTCTTAGAGAGAATTGAGCGACCATCTCGGTTTCTCTTCAAGATGAATCTTGAACATTGATTCTGATTTACCCAATTTTGAGAGACACCAGTTCTGGAGAGAGATATCTAGAGATGAGCTTTATACCCAAGGCCCGAACCAGTGACATGGAACACCCCACTCTTAGGATGTTCCACAAATGGCTCGGGTACAATCTTTTCCATCGTGATGATATTAGAAAAGTAAGAGTAGGAGATTTACAACTTCTATATGCTGCTATAAATAAAGTACCCACTTCACCTGTTACACTTTTGGTTTCTCATTGGCTTAGTATACCTAGTCTTTAGGGACCTGTAGGGTGTACTTCACTTATCACTCGTCTAGCCTCTAGTCTTCATTTGCTAGAAAACTCATCATTGGAATTCATAGACGAGTTACAAATTTATCATGGCTATGACACATTTAGGCAT
This sequence comes from Sorghum bicolor, assembly GCF_000003195.3. Classification (NCBI taxonomy): domain Eukaryota; kingdom Viridiplantae; phylum Streptophyta; class Magnoliopsida; order Poales; family Poaceae; genus Sorghum; species Sorghum bicolor. The sequence continues at coordinate 14,798,928 of NC_012876.2, read as the reverse complement.
GCTTGGATGTTGAAAAAAGAGGGGAACATAATGTATATGTTATATGATAATAAAGGCAAGATTCGGTTACCTAACCCGAACCTTGGCCTCTATGTTGTTCAAAATTACTTGATTGAGATTGCAGTGACACCGGTAAACCAGAGAGCTCAACAACGAGTGGCATCTGAAAGGATGACCACCCATCGAGAATGCACCTGGTATGGAGCTTATCTCGGGCCAGAAGAGCAGCGCACCTACATTATTGTGACAACAACCCTCGAGTCCTTCGAGACCCATGGGTTCGACATGCTCAACCACAAGAGCCAACACAGGAGACATGGCAGGAGAGCCAAGATCACCAGTGGACAAACCCGCCTTTCCATACGGGCAGGTACTCCACTGATCCATATGGAGCTTCAGGATCCAGACCTCCACCCCAATTCGATGCAGGACGATACTCCGACGCATCTTATGCTTTCACGAACGACTACTACCAAGAGGCCGGCGCTTTCTTCACCCGTACCGACAACACTCTCCTCAACATCCAGAATACGCAAGCAGAACATGGACAACTCCTAGAACAACAACAAAAATGGAACCAGGACCACGCCACTGCAGTACAAGAACTGAGACGACACCACGACGATGAACGACAACATCACCACCATGATGCGATTCTGGAACATTGGGTAAGACCGACAACCACATCCAGCTTGGGGGAGTTCCTCCCCGTTTTATCAAGTAAGTTTTCATTTGCTTTTCTTATTTATTCTTTTCTATTTTAGTATATTATCTTAAAAAGAAAAAAAAACTTAGAAAACCCAAAAAATATTTTCTTTCTTTAATTTACTGCATTCTATAAACATGAAAACAAAATAAAAAGAGGGTGTAGATAAGTGTGCTTATTTATCTGCCAAGTGTTAATCTTTAGAAAAATAAAAAGACCAAAAAGATGCTTGATGGAAATGATGAACAGCTGCTTTGTTTGCTTACTTTCAAGTACCTAGCTTTTATATTAGAGTTCTTCCACGAATTACTAAAACTGAAATTACTATCTATGGGAAACATAAAACTAAAGTCTAGGTAAGAGAAAGGCATGATATAAAGTTTGAGCTACTGTTTATCTTGTTCCTACTACACTAAGTTCTAGAGATTTAATTTGAAAACTTACAAATCACATGATGAGTTCCTAGCATAACAAACTTCCTACCACAGCCATACTTGCCATAACATCTTTTACTATATTCACATTGAGTTTGATCGAGCTGTGTAGACCCTTCGGAGCTTTTCATGTGGTTAAATTAAGATATTCACTTGCACACATCCACCACACCATTCACCACCAATCATTAAAATTGCTAAAAATATTATCACTCACTGTCCCAAGTGTTGTTATTCTCTCTCTCCAAAAATATTCAATGCAGAAGAGGCATGGGTTATGCAAAAATATGCGAGGAAATAAAAAGGGGCAAGTGCCCGGAACCTCGAAAAAAGTGAGACGAGAGGTAAAAAATGGACAAGTGTCCGGAGTAGAATTAGGGGTACAAAGATGCCCACTTGAGCGGAAAAAATGGACAAGTGTCCGACAGTAGAATTAGGGGTACCTACTACCCACCTGAAAAAAAAGAAAAAGATAGCCCATGTTCTCCCAAAGCAAAGATCAAAGAAGAGGAGAGATAGCAATATGAGGAGCAATGAGAAGTAAGTTTTATTATCACTTATACAATTTTATCATCACTATCATTTACCCCACCACACATGCACATTTAATTATATGTTGAGTTCCTTTGGATCCATGGCTCGATTAGACAACATATGTATGAGCTATTTTTCACTCCTATGAGCTCCATGTTGACGGTCCTTAAGTACTAAAATTAATAATCAAATAAACATGGAAAAGGATCAATATGAAACAAACATCTAGAATTAGGGTTTTATCTGACAGAATTCCACGAGCTTTGGTGTTTATCTATTTCTACATGGGGTTATCAGAGAATATGGAGAGAAGGCCCACATGTCATGTTTACAACGAGATAATTACGTGCCGCGCAATTTTCCTCAATCTAGAAGAGTCCAGAAGCCACGGGAACGAACGAGAGCACGATCGGGCTCGGGGGCAGGGCGCCCGCTCACCCTCCTTGGGCGCCCGCCCTGGCCAGGAGTTGGATCAGGACTCTGCTTTGGGGCTAAACTCCACCGACCTAAAGGATCAATCTAAACCATACAATCAATGTCGGTTTGATCTGACGGCCCACATTCACTTGAAGGGACTATAAAACCAAGGCCTCTCCCCCCTGGAGGAGAGAGGAGAAGAGAAGAAATCATTATGCAGAGGTAGCCATCAAAGTTAGGGTTCAGAGCTTCTCTCCCACAGAGAATTAGAATTAGCTACTCCCTAATCCTTCAAGTTTAGAGGTTTGATTAGATAGCAATTAGAGAAGTAGAGCACTACGCTCTGGATTCGGATCTTCGGTAATAAAGATTGGTATTATTCATATCTTTCTCTAATTCTTTGTTCTAATTGCATTATGTCTCTAATTACTATGTTCTTAGTTTGCTCTAGTTCTATATTTGATATAGTTCTAATTGATAATGAGTTTATGTATAAGTTTGCAAAGCGCTTAGCTCTTGACGCGAGGGAGTTAGGTGATAGATCACATGTGAGCGTGGTGCTTAGATGTTATTTATCTGCAAATGTATCCTATTGGCCCGGTCGTGTGGTAGTTCGCGATAGTGACAGCTTTGTTGATTCTTATATAGTCCACCCTCTGTTGATAGGACAGGCAGAACCGGTATTGTGGAGTAAGTCATGCGATGCTCTGATTTACTTGATCAATGTTCCTTATACATGAATGAAGAGTCTTTTATGCTATATATGATCTTGTAGATAACTAGACTAGATTATGACTTAGTAGTTAGTAGATAACTTAGAATCCATTCTCTAGCTAATCCGACATCACCTACATATATGAGGAGTAGTCTATTTTCTAATCGCTGTGTTATCTACCCATGAACTTATAATTCATTATCATTATCTTTATGGTTTACCCCTGTTTAAGTACGTGACTGTGTGACGAGTTTCTCATTAGTAATCATGTTCTTGCAAGTTTATCTCTAGTCTATGCCTTGATAGATTTTGACCTTATTATAATTTTACCCCTTGTCTTCTTAAGCAAAATTATAAATAACGATACCTGGAATACTTATCCTGGTGAAATGCTACAATGAGGTGTTTTATCTGTACGCTTGTGGATAGAATAGATTATTTTCTAGAGAGCCTTTACATTTATAAATACCTTTGTACACTGTGGCACCATGCTGGGAATGACAACCTAGTATCTAAGTGGTGTTAGCTTGTGTCAGCAAGCATTTCTGGCGCCGTTGCCGGAGAAGCAAAAGGGTAACACATAGGAACGGTAAGGAAAGTCAGGAAATCAGTCAAGGTTATTCATATAAAATATTAGACTAGACTATAGAGAAATAATTGCATAAAAACAGCTACTAAGTGAGAAATCATAACAAGGCACCTCTGCTTTGGTGGGTTCACCCTGTTGTTTTTCTATGTTTATATTTTTATACAGGGTATATCAGGATTGACTTTGGGTACATTCAACTCGTCATCATCAGAACCAAAGCAATCAAGAGAAGAAGAAGCTAGCTACCAATTGCTGAATCTTGCATTAGTCATATATATTCATAGCATTATTACAATAATCAAAAGCCCCATATAAATAATATTCATGGTGCGTGACAACCCATATTTATTAATTATTGTGGAGGCACAAAAAATATTTTCCATTATCATTTTAATTAAGTTTCAATTCTCATAGATTTTGCCTGCATTATATTTAATTATAGTAACCTTCTAGAAGCATGACCCACACTCCTTGGGTCCCACATGTCATACACTTCACCTCACATACATCTCATCACATAATTTCATCCACCAATATGTTTCCACTCACCAGACATCTTTCCACCGTCCAACCACCACCAACACAATACTATTCTGCGTGAGATCAAAGCAAGGAAGCAAGTGGAGGAGGCACACCCAGGATGGACACCAGGGGTGGGCGCCCGCCCACCTACCTAGGGCGCCCGCCCTGTCCCCTGCTCAGCTTATAAAAGGCCACCTCCAGCTTCCCTTCTCTTCACACACACATTTGAGAAAACCTTGCAGGCTCGGTTTCCAGAGAATAGTTCTGAGTGTGAGAAAGTTGGGAGTTCTTTTGAGTGAGAGAGTGAGTATCACTTAGAAAGTAGTTGTCTAAGCGGAAGTAAAAGTTGTTTAGGGGGAGGCTCTACCAAAATAGAAACTTGTCTGGAACGATTAACCCCTGGACTACTGATATTCCGGACAGCTGACCACTAACATTTTCTCTCATATTTTCCACTAGTTGTGTTTTTGCCAACTTTTTTTTACAGGATGTTTAAGAAGGTGAAGAATGCAGGGAAGGCTCTCAAGAACATTGGTACAAGGAGTTCATCCCGACACTCCTCATAGCCATCAGAAATGAGCGTCGACCCGACACCCACACAAGCTCCGTCATCTTCATCAGGTCAGCAAGTTAAGGTCCTTCTCAAGATAGGAGACCTAGGACTGAAGACCCGAAGGGAGAAGGAAGTCTATCAGCAACTAAAGAACAAAGATTTTGTTCACACCCCTACTCTTGATCCAATCTTACTACAAGAAACAGGTATGCACACTGAATTTGACTTAATTTTCCAGATGATAGGTTGGACAAATTTTTGGAATATAACTGAGCTGGGTTCTCGTCTTCTCACCCTCGAATTTCTTTGCACTTTACAATACTATGAGGGGGGAATTGTTTTTCGGATGTTCAAACAGGAGATTATGTTGTCTTGGAGAGAGCTGAGCGACCATCTTGGTTTCTCTTCAAGATGCATCCTGAACATTGACTCCGACCTACCTAACTTTGAGAGACACCAGTTTTGGAGAGAAATATCTAGAGATAATTTTTATAGTCAAGCCCGAACCAGTGACATGGAACACCCCACTCTCAGGATGTTCCACAAATGGCTTGGGTACAATCTTTTCTATCGTGATGATATTAGGAAAGTAAGAGTAGGAGATTTACAACTTTTATATGCTGCTATTAATAAAGTACCCACTTCACCTGTTACACTATTAGTTTCTCATTGGCTTAGTATACCTAGTCTTCTGGGACCAGTAGGATGTACTTCACTTATCACTCGTCTAGCATTTAATCTTCACTTACTAGAAAACTCATCGTTGGACTTCATAGTTGAGTTAAGAATTTATCATGGCTATGACACATTTAGGCAAGCTCGGATGTTAAAGAAAGAGGGGAATCTAATATATATGCTATATGATCATAAAGGCAAGATTTGGTTACCTAACCTGAACCTTGGCCTCTACATTGTTCAAAACTTTTTGATTGAGATTGCAGCAACACCAGTAAACCAGAGAGCTCCACAGTGAGTGGCATCTGAAAGGATGACCACCCACCGAGAACGCACCTAGTATGGAGCTGACCCTGGACCAGAAGAAGCAGCGCACCTGCATTATTGCGATTACAACCCTCGAGTCCTTCGAGACCCATGGGTTCGACATGCGCAACCACAAGAGCCAACAGAGGAGACATGGCCGGAGAGCCAAGATCACCAGTGGACAAACCCGCCTTTTCATACGGGCAGGTACTCCACTGATCCATATGGAGCTTCAGGATCTAGACCTCCACCCCAATTTGATGCAGGACGATACTCCGACGCCTCCTACGCTTTCACGAATGACTACTATCAAGAGGCCGGTGCTTTCTTCACTTGTACCGACAACACCCTCCTCAACATCCAGAACAAGCAAGCAGAACATGGAAGACTCCTGGAAGAGCAAAAAAATGGAACCAGGACCATGCCGCTGCAGTACAAGAGCTGAGACAAGAGACAAGAACAATGAACGACAACATCACAACCATGATGCGGTTCTGGAACATCGGGTAAGACCGACGACAACATCCAGCTTGGGGGAGTTCCTCCCCAATTTATCAAGTAAGTTTTTATTTGCTCTTCTTATTTATTCTTTTCTATTTTAGTATTTTATCTTAAAAGGAAAAACTTAGCAAACCAAATAAATATTTTCTTGCTTAAATTTACTACATTTTATAAACATGAAAACAAAATAAAAAGAGTGCGTAGACAAGTGTGCTTTATTTTCCTGCTAAGTTTAATCTCTAGAAAAAAATAAAAAGACCAAAAAGATGTATGATGGAAATGATGAACAGTTGCTCTGTTTGCTTACTTTCAAGTACCTAGCTTCTATATTAGAGTTCTTCTAGGAATTACTAAAACTAAAATTACTATCTTTAGGAAGCATAAAACTAAAGTCTAGGTAAGAGAAAGGCATAATGTAAAGTTTGAGCTGCTGTTTATCTTGTTCCTACTACACTAAGTTCTAGAGATTTATTTTGAAAACTTACAAATCACATGATGTGTTCCTAGCATAACAAACTACCTACCACAGCCATACTTGCTATAACATCTTTTACTATATTTACATTGAGTTTGATCGAGCTGTGTAGACCCTTAGAAGCTTTTCATGTGGTTAAATTAAGATATTCACTTGCACAGATCCACTACACCATTCATCCCCATTCATTAAAATTGCTAAAAATATTATCACTCACTGTCCCAAGTATTGTTATTCTCTCTTTCCAAAAAGATTCAATGCAGAAGAGGCATGGGTTATGCAAAAATATGCGAGGAAATAAAAAGGGGCAAGTGCCCGGAACCTCGAAAAAGAAAGAAAAAGAGTGAGACGAGAGGTAAAAATGGACAAGTGTCCGAAGTAGAATTAGGGGTACAAAGATGCCCACTTGAGCGGTAAAAAATGGACAAGTGTCCGACAGTAGAATTAGGGGTATCTACTACCCACCTGAAAAAAAAGAAAAAAAAAGATAGCCCATATTCTCCCAAAGCAAAGATCAAAGAAGAGGAGAGATAGCAATATGAGGAGCAATAAGAATTAAGTTTTATTATCACTTATATATCTTCACCATCACTATCATTTACTCCACCACACATGCACATCTTGATTTAATTATATGCTGAGTTCCTTTGGATCCATGGCTCGATTAGGCAACATATGTATGAGCTGTTTTCACTACTATGAGCTCCACTTAAATATTCCTTTAGCTATAGGTAAGTGACATTTTGGTAAGGATCCACAAATACTACATATAGAGAGACTTGAGAGAATCATTGCTGGGAACTCTGAGTTTTATTTTAAAAACTTATGAAAAACTCTGGAACAAAGGTGAAGTGTAGACAGGAGGAATAGTGCTTGACTTAATTATTTTGTTTTTCGATTACTTAAGACTTAAGTGCAGGCACTAAGCTCTTTAACCCTTCACTCTAATGTGGAAGAATTTTTATGTAAAAGCATGTGTGCCTGTCAGGAAAGAAAACATCGAAACAACTCCTGATCCGTCTAAGTTTAGCTATTTGCTCAGGGACGAGCAAAGGGTAAGCTTGGGGGAGTTTGTTGACGGTCCTTAAGTACTAAAATTAATAATCAAATAAACATGGAAAAGGATCAATATGAAACAAACATCTAGAATTAGGGTTTTATCTGACAGAATTCCACGAGCTTTGGTGTTTATCTATTTCTGCAGGGGGTCATCAGAGAATATGGAGAGAAGGCCCACATGTCATGATTACAACGAGATAATTACGTGCCGCGCAATTTTCCTCAATCTAGAAGAGTCCAGAAGCCACGGGAACGAACGAGAGCACGATCGGGCTCGGGGGCAAGGCGCCCGCCCACCCTCCTTGGGCGCCCGCCCTGGCCAGAAGTTGGATCAGGACTCTGCTTCGGGGCTAAACTCCACCGACCTAAAGGATCAATCTAAACCATACAATCAATGTTGGTTTGATCTGACGGCCCACATTCACTTGAAGGGACTATAAAACCAAGGCCTCTCCCCCCTGGAGGAGAGAGGAGAAGAGAAGAAATCATTATGTAGAGGTAGCCATCAAAGTTAGGGCTTAGAGCTTCTCTCCCATAGAGAATTAGAATTAGCTACTCCCTAATCCTTCAAGTTTAGAGGTTTGATTAGATAGCAATTAGAGAAGTAGAGCACTACGCTCTGGATTCGAATCTTCGGTAATAAAGATTGGTATTATTCATATCTTTCTCTAATTCTTTGTTCTAATTGCATTATGTCTCTAATTACTATGTTCTTAGTTTGCTCTAGTTCTATATTTGATATAGTTCTAATTGATAATGAGTTTATGTATAAGTTTGCAAAGCGCTTAGCTCTTGACGTGAGGGAGTTAGGTGATAGATCACATGTGAGCGTGGTGCTTAGATGTTATTTATCTCCAAATGTATCCTATTGGCCGGGTCGTGTGGTAGTTCGCGATAGTGACAGCTTCGTTGATTCTTATATAGTCCACCCTCCGTTGATAGGACAGGGAGAACCGGTATTGTGGAGTAAGTCATGCGATGCTCTGATTTACTTTATCAATGTTCCTTATACTTGAATGAAGAGTCTTTTATGCTATATATGATCTTGTAGATAACTAGAGTAGATTATGACTTAGTAGTTAGTAGATTACTTAGAATCCATTCTCTAGCTAATCCGACATCACCTACATATATGAGGAGTAGTCTATTTTCTAATCGCTGTGTTATCTACCCATGAACTTATAATTCATTATCATTATCTTTATGGTTTACCCCTTGTTTAAGTATGTGACTGTGTGACGAGTTTCTCATTAGTAATCATGTTCTTGCAAGTTTATCTCTAGTCTATGCCTTGATAGATTTTGACCTTATTATAATTTTACCCCTTGTCTTCTTAAGCAAAATTATAAATAACGATACCTGGAATACTTATCCTGGTGAAATGCTACAATGAGGTGTTTTATCTGTGTGCTTGCGGATAGAATAGATTATTTTCTAGAGAGCCTTTACATTTATAAATACCTTTGTACACTCTGGCACCATGCTGGGGATGACAACCTAGTATCTAAGTGGTGTTAGCTAGTGTCAACACTCCACTTAAATTTTCCATTAGCTATAGGTAAGTGAAATTTTGGTAAGGATCCACAAATACCATATATAGAGAGACTTGAGAGAATCATTGCTGGAACTCTGAGTTTTATTTGTGAAAACTTATGCAAAACCCCAGAACAAAGGTGAAGTATAGACAGGAGGAATAGTGCTTGACTTAATTATTTTATCTTTCGATTACTTAAGACATAAGTGCAGGTACTATGCTCCATGACACTTCACTCTAATCTGAAAGAATTTTTATATGAAAGCGGAAAGAAAAACATCGAAGCAACTCCTGATCCATCTGGGTTTAGCTGTTTGCTCAGGGACGAGCAAAGGGTAAGCTTGGGGGGAGTTTGTTGACGGTCCTTAAGTACTAAATTTAACCTTCAAATAAACAAAGAAAAGGATCCAAATGAAACAAACATCTAGAATTAGGGTTTTATCTGATATAATTCCACAAGCTTTGGTGTTTATCTATTTCTACAGGGGGTTATCAGAAAATATGGATAGAAGGCCCACATGTCATGTTTACAACGAGATAATTACGTGTCGCGCAATTTTCCTTAATCTAGAAGAGTCCGGAAGCCACGGGAACGAATGGGAGACCGAACGGGCTCAGGGGCAGGGCGCCCGCCCTCCCCCCTTGGGCGCCCGCCCTGGCCAGGAGTCCAATGAGGACCCGTCTCGCAGATTATGCTCCACCGACCTAAAGGATCAAGGAAAACCGTGCGATCAATGTCGGTCCAAATTCACTTGAAAGGACTATATAATCAAGGCCTCTCCACCCCAGGGGGAGAGAGGAGAAATCATTATCAGAGGTAGCCATCAAAGTTAGGGTTTAGAGTTTCTCTCCCATAGAGAATTAGAATTAGCTACTCCCTAATCCTTCAAGTTTAGAGGATTGATTAGATAGAATTAGAGAAGTAGAGCACTACGCTCTGGATTCGGATCTTCGGTAATAAAGATTGGTATTATTTCATATCTTTCTCTAATACTTTGTTCTAATTGCATTATGTCTCTATTTATTATGCTCTTAGTTTGCTCTAGTTCTATATTTGATATAGTTATGATTGATAATGAGTTTATGTATAAGTTTGCAAAGCGCTTAGCTCTTGACGCGCGGGAGTTAAGTGGTAGATCAGATGTGGGCGTGGTGCTTAGATGTTATTTACCTGCAAATGTATCCTATTGGTCGGGTCGTGTGGGAGTTCGCGATAGTGACAGCTTCATTGATTCTTATATAGTCCACCCTCCGTTGATAGGACAGGCAGAATTTGTATTGCGGAGTAAGTATTACGAGGTTCTGATTTACTTTAGCAATGTTCCTTATACATGAATGAAGTGTCTTTTATGCTATATATGATCTTGTAGATAACTAGAGTAGATTGTGACTTAGTAGGTAGTAAATAACTTAGAATCCATTCTCTAGCTAATCTGACGTCACCTTACATATATGAGGAGTAGTCTATTTTCTAATCGCTGTGTTATTTACCCATGAGCTTATATTTCATTATCATTATTATTATGGCTTACCCCCTGCCAAAGTAATTGACTGTGTGATGAGTTCCTCATTAGTAATCATGTTCTTGCAAGTTTATCTCTAGTCTATGACTTGATAGATTTTATTCATCCCCCTTGTTCTCTTAGGCAAAATTATAAATGACGATACCTGGAATATTTACCTGGTGAAATGCTATAATGAGGTGCTTTATCTGTGCGCTTGCGGATAGAATAGATTATTTTCTAGAGAGCCTTTACATTTATAAATACCTTTGTACACTCTGGCACCATGCTGGGGATGACAACCTAGTATCTAAGTGGTGTTAGCTAGTGTCAACACCCATCTTGGAAATATTATCGGTAGTCAGCACTGATGATTGGAGAAAAGAAATTATTGATTATTTAAAAGATCCATCTAAAGAAGTTGAGAGGCGTGTTAGGTTCCAAGCTACAAAGTATGTGCTCCTTGAAGAAGAATTATATTATCATACAATAGATGGAGTTTTGCTTAAATGTTTAGGTGAGGATGAATCCAAAAGCTTGATGGGTGAAATTCATGAAGGAGTACGCGGAGCACATCAATCACCTTTTAAGATGAAGTGGATGATTAGAAGGAATGGATATTACTAGCCAACTATACTTGAGGATTATTTCAAATATTTCAAAGGGTGTCAAGGATGTCAGAAGTTTGGCAATATTCAAAGGGCACCCGCATCGGCTATGAATCCTATTATCAAACCTTGGCCATTCCAGGGTTGGGCTATTGATCTCATCGGTCAAATTTAGCCACCATCGAGTAAAGGGCATAAGTTTATCCTTGTTGCCACTGATTATTTCACTAAATAGGTTGAGGCTATTCCTTTGAAGAAAGTGACATCAGCCAGCATGATTGATTTTGTGAAGGAGCATATTGTTTACCGATTTGGCATTCCCCAAACAATTACTACCGATCAGGGTACTACGTTTACGTCAGGAGAGTTTGATGAATTTGCAATCGGTATAGGAATTAAAGTGTTGAATTCTTCTCCTTACTATGCTCAAGCCAATGGACAGGCCGAAGCTTCTAACAAAGGAATTATTAAGCTTATTAAGCAGAAAATCGAGGAAAATCCCAGACAATGGCATACTCTGTTAAATGAAGTTTTATGGTCATATCAGATGGCGTGTCATGGTTCAACTAAAGTGTCACCTTATCAATTGGTGTATGGACATGATGCGGTTCTGCCTTGGGAAATTAAAATTGGCACTAGGCGAAAGTTTTCTCAGGATCAGTTAACTACCGATGACTATGCTACTTTAATGAAAGATGAGTTGGATGATTTAGCAAGGCATCAGCTAAGAGCTTTAATTAGCATAGAGAAGAATAAAAAGAGAGTGACTAAGTGGTATGATAAAAAGGTAAAAGCCAAGGAATTTGCACATGGGGAGTTGGTGTGGAAGTTGATTCTACCGATTTTGACTAAAAGTTCAAAATTTGGGAAGTGGTCTCCTAATATGGAAGGTCCTTATCGCAAAATCGGTCTGCTACAAGCAACGCTTATATTTTAGAAACTCTCGAAGGAGTTTAATTTCCCAGAGCCTTAAATGAAAAATATTTAAAGAGATACTACCCTAGTATCTGGATTGATGCATAAAAGTTTTAGTGCCGATAACAATCCTATTGGCTGGACAAAATATCAAAGTGTATCTGGGGCCATGCATAAAAAGTTTAAGTGCCGATAACAGTCCTATCGGCTGAACCAAAAGATTAAAGTTTTTTTTAGAAGGAAATTAAACAAGCCGCCGATGAAGTGTTTATAGACTCAGCAAGATTTGGATGGCCGATATTGTGTGCAGACGAATCTGGTTGGCCTCCTCTATCTCTTGGGTGTCTTTATCGGCAGAGCCTTCCACTGGCTTCAGCTTCTTCTTCATTTGCAGCACCTTGCGATCTTGGACATCTCTTTCTTGCTAAAGAATCTTGAGTGCATCGGGCAGTTGGCTTTCTTCCTGTTGAGCTTGAGTCAGAGCTTCCTCCACTTGCTTAAGTTCAACTAGTAGGACTTCTCTTCTTGCCGATAGACTAGAGATTTTCTGTTTTAATTCATCGCCTGAGGATTGCAAAGTGTCGATGCCCTTATGTTTCTCATCGGCAGCACGCTTCACTTGTAGCATCTCCTCTTTGAGTTGGGTGTATGCGGCTCTATCGGCAAGTAGCCTTTTGATATGGAAGTTGGTGGCTTTCCAGGTGGGCAGCTTGAAAAAGAGCCTCCTCAGCATCGGCTGGAATCTGACCGCGAAGTGTCTCGAATATGGCTGGATTAGAATCATCCACTAGCTGGGCTGTGTCTTGATGCAACAGAGCTAGTAAATCTTCCAGCTTGGACTTGATTTCTGTCGATGTGATTCCAAGCATCTTTGAAGAGCTTGCCTCTTCACCCTCGTCATCAAAGATGTCGATGGCAAAGGAGAACAAGCTATCGGGAGAATCTTGCTCCTAGAAAAAGAAGAAGATAAGTTACCCAAAATTAAGCATTGGTAATGATGAATCTAATAGATTGAATGACTTACTTGTTTCAAGGCGATTTCCTATCTCTGGTGTGGAGATGCAGCTGGTACTATAGTTTGATCGGCTGGAGCTACTGATGGAATATCTTCAACTGAAAGTTACCAAGGATGACGATGGTATTTATAAAAGAAATCATCGATAATGATTCTGTGATTGGTACTTTACCTTGAGGAGGAATGGCGACTGTTTGCTCAGAGGGAATAGCCGATGATGTGTCCAGATCGATTGGGTCGGTGATCTGTCCAGACACATCGGCTGGACCTGCTTGCGTCTAGGGTGCTGGTTGAGGAGAAGTTACTTCTTGTGTCTGGGGCACTAGATGAGGTGGAGAAGGAGGTGTTACTCGAATCGGGGATACTGGACGAGGCGGAGAGGATGGTGCTGTTTTCTGTCGCTTTGGCTGGGTCTTGGTGCTCTTGGGACCCTTTATCTTAGAAGGAGCCTGACCGGGCTAGGGGGCATCGGCACCCGATGATTGAGTGCCCTTGGTCTTTGCCGATGCGCTGGTCTGTTGTCACAAAAATCAAGGTTCTACAGGTCAGATATAAAAGCAGAAAATATTATTAAAATTTGAAAGAACAGAATGTTTGGCGCAAGACATAGTTACCGATGACGTTCCAGTTGCAGCTGATGTACCCTGAAAGGATAATGTCGGTATAGGATGAAATCGACATAATAGAAACGAAAGTTGAAAATCTTACCTTGAAAGCTTGAGCCAGCGTAGCAGCGGCTACCGATGGAGAAACTTTCGACCGTCTGGTAGTCGTCTTCTTGAAGCGGATGTTTCGGTGCATCAAGGCTGCTAGACTTGGCGTGTTGTGACCGATTAGGGAGATTCGGCCTAATGGAAGAAGATCAATCGGCCTCCCGTTTCTACTTGCCGTCGGTGCTGGGTCATCAACCTGTTGAAGTAAAACGGGGTAAGTTACCGATGAAGTTAAAGTTAACAAAAGGATTGAAATATCGGAAAAGGACTTACAACATCATCGGGGACTTCGTATTCGGGGTTGATCATGTTGCGGTACATGTGAGCCGATACCCTGAACAGATGCTCCTTCCATTCTTCCCACCAACGTTTGTATGACTGAGTAATAAAGAGAGCTGGAACCCAAGCCGATAGATCAATGTCTGTCGTATCGGTGTCTGGCTGGAGGTGAGCTATCCTAATCCACTCGAGTCCACTAGTTATTACTTCTCTCGGTTTCACCACATCGGCATAACAGAGTCTGATCGGCATCTAACCGAAAGCCAATTGACGAGCTAATGCCGATGGGTTGTAGAACTCATAGGTCGTGTTGGTGTTCTTTCCACTGCCGAAGTTATTCACTGGGATTGCTCTTGGAGTGATAATTGCCATCATCATATCATTATCCTTGTTAAGAGCGTCATCGGCAGGGTGGAAAGTGAGTGGAAATCTGGACTCTGGATCTTCATAGGGCATTCAGGCTCGTTGATCTTTGGACAGGCCGTCGTACAATGTTTGAAAAAATTGGTCGATCTGGTTCTCGTTGGTACCAGTACCAGGAAGGACTATGACGGCTTCACCATAGTTATGGGGCGGGCGTGTTACCGATTCATCATCTGCCAGTTCATAATCCTCAGCGATGTCTCGAGGGAACTATTGTGTGAAGAAATCAAACCGAAGGCGTTTGTGTATATGGACGTTAAGCCACATGTTGATGAACCACCAATGACCTCCTAGGTTGCCGATGGGTACACCTAGCAGAAGTTTCTCAGCTACTTGGTGGAGAAGGTGATAGACAGAACCTAGCAGATATCGGCCAAGGGGGAATCGGTTGCCATCAGCTAATCTTTCTGCTGCCGATAAGTAAATAGAGGTTGGTCCTACCGATTGGCCACAGAAAATGAATTTGTCTAACCACATATTCAGAAAGATGGCATGCTCTCTCTGACCAACTGATCCCGTTCACTGATATTTCTGAATGTATCCTGACCAACCGCCGATGTTGTGGGTTTCTACTTTATGTTTGGCTTTGTGGCCGAATAACTGGCCATCATCGGCAGTTGCAATGTCCAGACCAGTAAGCATAGCCACATCGGCAAGCATGGGGGGAGCTGGGCCATGGCAAAAAAATGAAGGCACTAAAAGTATCTGACCAAAAATATGAAGCAGCTATCAACATTGATTCATTCCTTTCCATATTGGCAATGGAAAGCCTAACACAGTGGTCTATTTTGCGTTCACCCTAGTATACTTTGTTCGTTTTACTGACTCGTAGAAACCAATCTTTCCATCCTTTGGTGGGACTTGGCCAGGATCGAAAAGTGTCCTTCCACAGATCTAAAGAAAAATTCTCGGCTCTAAAAGGAATCCTATTGGTTTCTGCATTAATCAGATCGGTGGGATCTGGATCACCCATAGGACCAAGACATTGGAGGTGGGGTTGTTCAGTAGGTATGACAATTTTCTCGCTCAAATCCTGAAGTTTGAAGATCAAAAGAACAGAAAGAAAAAGGGGGAGGAAATGCTAAGTAAATAAACTTGCAAAAAGGTAAAGGATTACAGTAAAAAGAGGACTGGAATGGATTGACCTCGGGCAAGTGAAGTTGACGGCAATTTCTTCCCAAAGAGGAAGAAGAAGTCGAAGACCTGAAGACTCTCGGAAAGGTTCTTTGCTGCCGGAGTTCTTGAGTTCTTCGCCAATGCCGCCGCCAGGAGATGAATTTTGGGAGTGGAAGATGGCAAGGTGGAGAAAGAGTGCTGAGGAAGGGAGTATTTATAGGTTGAAGTGAGCAGGAGTATTTTTGACTTATCTCTTTGCCGTATTCGTGAAATTCAAGGTTGTTCAGATGGATACAGTAACTGTTTGCATGATAATCAAGGGATTGTACAAGTGATTTGACAGCAAGTAATCACAATTTTAGGAGATTTTCCACTGTGCATGATCTTTTGGTCGGTCCATTGGCAATCAACTCTAACAGAACGGTGGCCGATGAGCATGTTTTTGTGAGATTTGACTCGGGTGGTTGAGAGATTCGAGGTATTTGCTGGAGATCTGGGTTAAGGTTGTTTTGATTTGGTAATTAATTGCTGCCAGAAGGAAATAATTGTGGAAAGGTCATCTTTGTTGGGAGTGAATTTTGGAGCATTAATGATTTCATACTCTGAAATTGGGGGCATGTGTTGATATCGTTTTTGGACACAAATCTGGATAGTCAATGAACCTTGAATCGGCAGTCAGAGAGGTGATGTGTTTGGCCAATAAGGAGATTACCGATAGCCTATGATACCGATGACAAGGCAACAGGAGAAAGATATGGCTAAGTCTGGCGATGGTTGCTGATCGGTGCCGATGGCTGATGTTGATGATTGCCGATGCCGATGAAGGAGAGTATGCCGATGGATGGTGAAGGAAGACGTGGGGGTCGCTGGGAGGACAATGGTGATGTGCTAATCACCCAGAATAGATAGATTGTTACTTTCCATAATTGATAGAATTTGTTTTATGTACGAGTCTTGTTTGGTTTGGAATTAAATCCTAGTCGTATACGTTTGTGACTCTTTAGGATAGAGTATAAATATAGGCCTAGTAGCGATGTAAGAAGGACAATCAATCAATACCATACACAAGTTTTTACATCTAGAATTTCATCTACTTTTCGACGACTTCGTCAACTCGCATATTTTTTCTTTCTTCTACGAGTTCTTAAGGATTCATTGAATCATACTCGAAGAATTCTCGAGTTCCACGTGAATACCTCTTGGCCGTGATATTCGGTGCATCGCTATTGTCGGGATCAAAGTGTTCAAGTTATCACCTTCGTCGATTACTAGGTCAAATTGGCTGGCACGCCTCATCGTTTAAATTGGGTATTAGCCCTTTGTGTTTGCATATCCACTTTTGCATCAACAGCACCGGACTTGCCGGGGTGCGTCGGTCCCTTACCCAGAGAGGTATGCAGTTTGGCACTGCACCGGACGCACGCACCAGACCCATTGGGGTGCGTCCGGTCCCTTACCCAGGGACGGTTGAAGTTTGCCTTCTCACCGGACGCGATCTAGGTGAGTCACCAGACCCTCTGTGGGTTCGTCTAGTGTGTGGCAGGTGAAGTACAGTTAGCCGTTAATATAGCACCGGACGCTCTGCGGAGCGCGTCCGGTGCAACACTGAGCGCGTCCGGTGCTCCCGTTTTATGAGGAATTTGGGTGGCCGGCCCTTGGACTTGATGGGGGGTATTTATACTCCTTCACCTCGTCCATGGGAGGCCTCTTGCCCATTTGATCAGCTAAGAAACACCTTGTGGTGCAAGAGAGAAGCAAGAGCCTAGAGAGGATTGAGAATTGAGTGATTTCTTGAGTGAATCCTTCTCTTGTGAGTTTCAAGAGTTCAAGTGTGCATCACCACTCTCTAGAGTCTTATTTGGGTCAAGTGAGAGTTCTTTGCTTGTTACTCTTGGTGATCGCCATCATCTAAACGGTTCGGTGGTGATTGGAGGCACGAAGACCGCCCGGAGTTCTTGTGGGTGGCTCGTGTCAAGCTTGTGAGCGGTTTGGGCGATTCATCGCGACGAAGTATCAAAGAATCAGCCCGTAGAGAGCACTTGGTCCTTGCATGGACCTAGGGGGAGCAAGACCCTTGCACGGGTGCTCCAACGAGGACTAGTGGAGAGTGGCGACTCTCCGATACATCGGCAAAACATCACCGCGTTCTTCTTGCTCTCATCCTTTACATTCTAGCATTTACTTTGAGCATTTACATTCCTATAATTGCCTTGCTAGAATAAGATTGGAACTAGGTTACAAAACTTTTATCCGGTAGCTCTCTAGAACACACTTAGACACAAGAGGTTGAATTGGAGCTTATAGGTTGCGTAAATTTTTAGAGAGGTCCAATTCACCTTTTCTCTTGGGCATTTTGATCCTTTCGCGTATATTAATTATTACAAAACAAAGCTAGCATCTCAACTTTTGTGACAAGGTATATCTGTAGTTCCACCAATATGTATGGTTTCAATGCTTTGAAAACACATAAGTACGTACTCCTAGGATTTTCATGTTTTCACCGAATAAAGTTTGCACTGAATATTTTCACTAGCTAGTCCAGTCTTTATATAACTCATTTTTCATCGCGATAGCTAAAAAAAAAAGGCCAGGCGCTATTGCCACGACGTATGTGCCACGTACAATTATCTGAAAAGGACAAAATCTAGAGGAACCAACACATTACATGATGATGAGTAGTAGACTGATACCGTTGACGTACGTTTTCTGTACTCACTCGTGATGATCATCCAGCGTCGCAACCACGGCTGGTAGTTTGTACACTACATACGTTGCCGCCACGTTTGCTCCAGTTTCGCAATTTCTTTTCGTATCCCATGTTATTAAAAAAATGAACAAAGGACTCCGATGGAGAATATCCACTAAAATATCCGCTCCAAATACCTCCCACCAGTCGCAGCCCGCACGCACTAGTATGGTAATCCGCCGCGAGATCAGTAGCGTGCGCGTGCCGGTGCTGGCCACGGCCATGGCGACGCCCACCCGCACCGTGGCCGCCGGCGGCAGCAGTCACAGGCATTGGCATTGCATCCAAGTCCTCCAACTGCTGTTGCTAGTACAATGTTTCGCGCTTCTGGTTGAGTGCGGCGGCATCCCCACGACGCTGGATGGGCCGTTCCCGCCGGCCACGCGCGCGTTCGACCGCGCGCTGCGGCAGGGCAGCGATGACGTCCCGCTCACGGACCCGCGCCTCGTGCCCCGCGTGCAGCCCCCGGCGCCCGAGCAGATCGCGCTCGCCGCCTCCGCCGACGCCGACTCGCTCTGGGTCTCCTGGGTCACGGGCCGCGCGCAGGTGGGCTCCAACCTCGCGCCGCTCGACCCCGCCGCCGTCCGCAGCGAAGTCTGGTACGGCGAGCGCAGCGCCGCCGACGCAGCTTCCTACCCGCACGTGGCCACAGGGTCCGCCGAGGTGTACAGCCAGCTGTACCCGTACCCGGGCCTGCTCAACTACACCTCCGGCGCCATCCATCACGTCCGCCTCCGCGGGCTGCGCCCTGCCACGCGCTACTACTACCGCTGCGGCGACAGCAGCCTCCCCGGCGGCCTCAGCGACGAGCGCTCCTTCACCACGCTTCCCGCCACCGGCGCCGGATGCTACCCGCGCCGCGTCGCTGTGGTCGGTGACCTTGGCCTCACGGGGAACTCCACCGCCACCGTCGACCACCTCGCCCACAACGACCCATCCCTGGTCCTCATGGTTGGGGACATGACCTACGCGAACCAGTACCTCACCACCGGCGGCAAGGGAGTCCCCTGCTTCTCCTGCTCCTTCCCCAATGCTCCGATTCGGGAGTCCTACCAGCCAAGATGGGATGGATGGGGAAGGTACCACTTCATCTCCTGCTAGTAATTGCTAATCCTAGACCTACTTCGATTCTTGGACCAACTCTGCTAATCAATTACTATTAGGCTGCCTTTCTTTTCGTTCTATACTAAGTATGTCCTAAGTACCAGCTCAGTGTAGTCTTTTTTATGGTTATATATACACATTTCCACATGGGTTATGTTTTACATGGATTTAGATTCATGGAGCCGATTACATCAAAGATTCCACTGATGGTGATAGAGGGGAACCATGAGATTGAACCGCAGGGTCATGGTGGAGAGGTGACCTTCGCATCTTACTTGGCACGGTTCGCTGTTCCATCCAATGAGTCTGGATCCAATACCAAATTCTACTACTCCTTCAACGCTGGTGGCATCCATTTTATCATGCTCGGTGCGTACGTCAACTACAACCACACAGGTAACAATTTATTCACTACTGTTGTTTCTTCATTATGTACTATTTCTTTTTATTGTCACTTATTAATAATACATATACACTTGAATATGATAAGGAATGTAGTGCTACTGTCATTCAGACCATGTAGACCATATGTTCCCATTTTCTCTAGAGCTGACAAAGTAGCATTTTGGTATGTGCATTGTCTGCAGGAGTTCAGTACTCGTGGATGGAGAAGGATTTGCAGAGGGTTGATCGACGAGTCACCCCTTGGGTTGTGGCTGCTTGGCATCCACCTTGGTATAACAGCTATTCCTCGCACTACCAGGAATTTGAATGCATGAGGCAAGAAATGGAAGAGCTTTTATATGAATATCAGGTTGACATTGTTTTCACGGGACATGTAAGCTTACACATCTGGTGAAGGCTTTTTTTCGAATTTCATTACACTGCTTCGGAATCAAGACCTGCTGCAACTTACTACTGTATAACTGGAACCTAAAATTTAGCATTCTATGTAGCGTTAACTGGGCTCCAATTAATGGAATATGCATTGTGGCAAATTCACTAATTACCTCATTGTGTACATAGTGAGATACTTTGGCTTTGACACTAGTACTATAATTAATTTCAATATCTATTTCCTATATACGCTATCATCATTGTCTTGAATTTGGTAACTGATATCAGTGATATTCTATTTGGATACTAAAGGTACATGCATACGAAAGGATGAACCGAGTATTTAACTACACACTGGACCCCTGTGGCCCGGTTTACATTGGCATTGGAGATGGCGGGAACATTGAAAAAATTGACATTGATCATGCTGATGACCCTGGAAAGTGTCCCTCACCAGGTGATAACCACCCTGAATTTGGTGGGCTCTGCCATCTGAACTTCACTTCTGGCCCTGCCAAGGGCAAATTCTGCTGGGACCAACAGCCGGAATGGAGTGCATACAGAGAGAGCAGTTTTGGTCATGGGATCCTAGAGGTTACTTTGCTTCAGTGACTTCATTCCTTATAATGATCCGACATAAGAGTTCAGTCATGCTGCATCTTGCATTACTCATCTTGAGTTAATGTGCATAATGAGAAACTTGTATCCAGTGTTTGTGTGTGTTTTAAATCTAGTTTTTAATTCTGATATGTATTTGTGTGTGTATGTGCATGGATTCAGGTCCTGAATTCAACATATGCCTTATGGACATGGCACCGTAACCAGGACGCATATGGAGAGAACAGTGTGGGAGATCAGATCTACATTGTACGACAGCCTGACAAGTGTCTTCTGCAGCCAACTAATGCGTCATCACTCAATTGGTGATTTGATTTGATGACCAAATTTCTGCTGTTATGTATTAATTAATATACATTCATATCCATGAGATTCTAAGTTCACTCTCTTGATTATTTGTTTTGGATAGCCCACCTAGAGTATGCCCTTCTCCAGTGAGTAGCGGCAGCTCAGGTGCCTATCGGGCCGTTGCAAGTGGCCAGCTCTCCTGAAAAATGTTTGTAATTATGTGTGTAGCTTCAATGTGCACAGCTGAAGTAGCACTGTATACCAGCCTTACTTTGACTGGTAGTAGACTTGGCCTTACCAGATGACATAGAATTTTAAATTCTTCAGCATCACTATAAATGGTCCGAAACCTGAATGATGCTGGGAGCTCGAATTCTAGAATATTTGGGTATATGAACCAATCTAATGCTGCCTCTAGAGAATTTCTATAGAAGAGTTTGAAGAAATCAGTAGTCGATCCATTAATGGTAATTGCCAATGCTGCCTCACGAAATGACATGCATCGGTGAAATTTTTGACTTTTAGAGTTCTTCTTCCTGCTCTTTTGAGTATTCCAAAGAGGGGAAGGACAAGTTGATCCACTCTGGAGCCATCAACTTATGAACATGCAAGTTGAGCCACAACTGCAACAACCACTAAGGACCTATGATTGTTGGAACAACTTCACTTTTCATCAGGCATTGAGAAACTCTGTTCAAGAGGTTGTATAGGGCTCCAAGAAGAAGCTTGCCCAGTGGTATTTCAGAATTGACTGCTATTTTCTCTTGCCAGAGCATGGTAATTGGATGTTGGAGCACAGGCCTGTCCATAGAAGACATATCTGTCCAACCACATATTCAAGAAAGTTGTATGTCCTCTGTAGTCACAGTCTTCTTGTCAGTTTTGAAAGTATTGATATAGTTGGACCAGCCTCCGGATCTTACACTCTCTAGTCTACAATGTTGGGACCAGTCAGCATGTGGACATTAGCTAAAGTCGGGGGCATCGGGCCTTGTCTGAAAAAGAAAGCGTTGTATGTGCTGGACCAGAAAAAGCAAGCAGCTCTGAGCATGAGTAGCTCTGAGCATGAGTTCGTTCTTCTTGATATCAGATAGAGACAAAGAGATGCATTGATCTAAATTGCGAGTCTCCCAATCTATTCTTTTCTTAGCTGATACTTTGATCAACCAGTCCCTCCAACCTAGGATAATTGATGGCCAGTTCCTCATCGAATATTTCTTGTCCTAGAGATTTGGGTGTATATTGGAATGCTTGAAATGAATTCTGTTAGTTTCGGTGACTGCTCTGCTCGAATCTGGATCGCCCATGGGGTGTAAGAAAATCTTGCGCAGGTTGTCCCGAAGAGGGATGAATATTTGGTTCTGGAGATTCTGAAGGTAGGAAAGAAAATGAGGAGATGTTGAAGGAGCGAAGGAAATTGGAAAGAATAAAAGGAGGGGAAATACCTTGGGAATATTGTCGATAGACACCATCGGAGTGAAGAAGTCATCGAGTTGAAAGTTAGATTAGATGATATTGAATCGTGTTGAGATCTTGTAGGTTGTGTGGATTTTGAATTTTCGACTAGAATTATTTTGGAGGGAAACCCTAGCTTTTTAAGACCGATGAAAGTAAATGGAGTCATCAATGTGTCCGCGCCACTTTTGAATGGGATTAGATAATTGGCAATTTTGGAATAAAATCTATTTTATTCCAAAATTGGGTGGCATGTGGTATCCCAAATTTTGGAGAGATAGGGTTCGCTTGTGGGTCCACCTCGTGGAAGGGAGAAGTGGCTGAATAAGTGGATCGACTAAACAAAAAGCTTAGATGGAGATAGTCGATTAGGACACGTCGAATTAAGGCAAGATACGAGAAGACGTGTCGGGTTTCATTGCAAGAAGGAATTGTAATTTGGATTACCGTTTTGGGTAGTCGTGTAATGTTAGGACACATGACTAGGTTTTCAGGCTATAAATATCAAAGTCCCGATCCTTATAAAATATACACAATCAAATACAAAATCTTTTCGGCTCCGGCCACCAACTTTAGAAGTAGGAGTAAGAGTAAATCTCGACAAGACCATTGACAAATCGAGCTGCATCAGTTGATTTCGACCTTCAGTTTGCTTGTAAGTATTGTCATGGTTCACATTTAGTTTATCACGGCTGCATTGTTCTAATCTCTTACAAAGATAGATTAAGTGAGTTATCAATATTGTTTAAAGTTTCATGTTTTATTTATTATAACAATATTCTGTCCGATCAAGATTTGACAGATTAGTTTAAGCTTTAAATATAAACATTTATAGTAAATTCTAATAAACAACGATTATCAAGTAAATTTAAGATAACTAATTTGTTAATCTTGATTGTCACATGTTATGCATTCGAGATATTTATTTAACTATCATTAATTTGGTAATAAAAACCAAATTTACTTGTGACAAAGTAAATAGATCTTGTTCGTGCTTCATGGACCCTGTATCGGCTAAATAGCCAATCTAGTTAAGCTTCAATGAATAGTGCACGTGGGTGAATTTGATTATGAAATTAAATAGACTAGTAATTTGTGTTGAATTTATTAAAATCCGCTGGCCTCTAGACGAGGTGAATACAAATTTAATACATTTATGAAAGTAATTTATTAAGACTGTAGACCTTTAGACCAGTTTTAGTAAGTTATTGTTTATCTAATGAATAAGAGAACAAACATGCGTAAACTATATCTTGTACACGTATGACATATCGACTAAATAGGCGATCCAGTTACTTTTGTTAATAATTCAATTGCTGAATAATATTTGAAAGTAACTTAACAATTGAACAACAAATGTCAGAATGCATTAATATTATATTTTCATTAGGAGTTGACTTTTTAGTCAATTTGCTTTGGTCAGCGGCTTATTTGAGCCATATATCCTGGGACTGTCTGGTACCAACCGGCAGGTTCTATAATTTAACATTTGTCCTTCTTCCTTGTCAATTTGAGGTCAAATTGACTGGCACACCATGGATTGAAGTCACCAAGATAAGCTTGTGCATTGAGGCTTAGGAGGTCTACAACTCTAGTTTCTACACGCCCTCTGGGAGCCATCGAGTGTGTTGAGCAAGAAGCAATTTTTTGCATCAACAGGCAAAGAGTTGGTTTCAGCTACTTGAGGTTTTGGCCCTACTTCTAGGAGATAATATAATTTAGTGGATATGATTTGATCTAGGATTAATCTTGCTTTCTCAGAGGAGACATGTAAGAAAGATCCTCGTGGAGTGGTGTCGAGCAACTTTCTACTGTCTCTACTCAGACCTTTATAAAAATGTTGTAAAAGAATAGGGTCTGGTAGACTAAGCTCCGGGCCTAATGATAAGAGTGTAGTAAAACAATTCCAATATGAGGCCAATGATTCTCTAGGTTCTTGCTTCATAGTGCGAACCTTGACTCTAAGGTCGATGATTTGGAAGATAGGAAAGAAATCTAAGCAAAAGTTGGAATGTAAGGATCCTCAGTCTCTTTGTTGCTTACATATAGCTCTATCATACCATTGTCTAGCTTTTCCTTTTAATGAGAAAGGGAATAGCTTCCAATGGAGAGTTTTATCAGACATGCCTTCTGTTCGAAGATAGTCACATGTTTGCTCAAAGTCTCTAATGTGAAGGTAAAAATTTTCATCTCCTTCTCCTGAATAGTGTAGGCTTTGGACCAATGCAATCAACTACAGACTCAGCCTGTAGCTAGGTGTTTGGATGGGTTGTGATGAGTCATGTGGCACTAGGCTGATCTCTGCGGGTGTAGAAATTGGAATGATAGAAATGGAATTTAAATTATCCATAAGGATAGAAAAAGATAAGATGAAAGAAAAGGTGAGACAACAAAAAAAGGTAAAAGTATAGGTACAAGGTAGAGCAAGACTTAGGTTATCTAAGCAGACCGGTTTTTTTCCTCGGCAGTGGCGCTAGAAATGCTTGTTAATACTAGATATGCATATAGAGAAACAATCCACAAGCGCACGGATATCGGTGAGCACTTCACCCGGGAGATAATTTTAGAGTATCATATTTGTTTATCCGCAAGGAGAAAGTGTGCAAAAGACTAACCTTGTCTTAACTATTACCCTTGGGCTGCAAGACAAGTTAGCGAGCATTGAGCGATATAAAGAGAATTCCTTCGTTAGTCTTCCTCTAACATGTGGTAAGTTGTGTGGTTATTGTTCTAGGGGTACCTAGGGAAAAGAGACACCTCAGAGGATGCTTAACCCTAGCACACTAATTCCTACCTTACCTCCTGACAGGACATGGATTACAGAGATACCAAGGAGACTGTCACTTCCCCCATTGTTACCACAAATCCGGCTAGGTAGGGAGTATCTATGAGTATTCCTAGCCCAAGCACCGCACATACACTATGAATAATTACTCTATGCCCTACACGAAGCAAATAAAGTAAACTCATAAACCAAAGAACAATAAGAACAATAAATTTACAAGTATTAGAAGTTGAATTGCCGAATGATCCTAGAACCAAGCCTCGGGTTAGGAGATTTTGATCCCGTAGGTACAACTAGAGAGGAGACACCGATAGGCCAGGCTTCCTCCGCTTCTACCTTCGCCCTATACTCTCTCAATCTCTCTTGTTGCTAGAACCCTTAAGAGATAGATCTATTCAAGGGACCCCTCTCTGGCTAATTCTCTCTGAAAAAATATGAATTAGGGTTTCTAAATTGGCACTGATCTAGCAGCAGGGGGGCTGCTTATATAGCCTCTTGAATGCACCACAGCTCTCGGATCAAATCGACCTTAATAGATGGTCAGGATTACTCCTCAAAGTCAGTGGAGGCATGATCCGTGAGACTCCCCCTGATTGGTCCAAGGGGAGGGGTGGGCGCCTCCCCTGTGGCCTTGGGCGCCCGCCTAGGCTCACTATCAGGTGGGCCCTAGCTTTGGGGTGCTACCTTCCGGAGTCTTCTAGACTGTTCTTTGATTATCGACTTGGTCTTCTTTCTGTATAAATCCAACATGTGGGTCATCTTTGGTTGTTTTTCAGCTGACACCTTGCAGAAATAGATATTCATCAAAACTAATGGAATTCTGTTAGTGATAAACTTATATCCACTAGGTGTTTGCATATAGATCCATTTTTATATTTAGTTGATGGTTAAAATTAGGAGTTATCTATCGTCAACACCATGCATGCC
The DNA here is from genome assembly GCF_000003195.3 of Sorghum bicolor. NCBI lineage: Eukaryota > Viridiplantae > Streptophyta > Magnoliopsida > Poales > Poaceae > Sorghum > Sorghum bicolor. The sequence goes on along the minus strand of NC_012876.2, from coordinate 14,772,637 downwards.
AGTGAGCCCCCTGCAGGGCTCGAGGGACCCCAACCTTGGCACCATCGCGCTCGTCTCGCTGGGGGAAGCGAATGGTGGCCACCCCGACATGGGAGAGCTCACCGGCAGCAAGATCCCGTCACCGGGGATCTCCCTGTGCTGGTGGGGATGATAGGTGTGCCCGAGGGCCCACTGTCAGTCACCCTAGGTGTAGATCTAGGTGTCCTTAGCATTTTTTTCGGAGTTTATTTAAGAAAAGATTTTGCAACAATGTTTATAATGCTTTGAAAATCCATAACTTGAAAAGTATAGCTCTAAAAATAATGAAACAGATTTTTGTTGTGCTCTATATTTGTAGATCTATAGTTTGGCGTGCTTGAATGTCATGTTTGTGAAACTTTTCTGTATAGGTTTATTCAAATCATAAAAATGCTAATTTTTAGAAAATGTGTAGAAAACAAAATGTGGATCAGAAAAATGTGATTCTTGTTTTAGTAGCTTTATACTATTGTGTAGTCTCTAAAAAATATAGAACATGATATGTGTTCTACAAAAATAATTATTAGTGAATTAAATGCTTGAATAACTATGGTTTAACATTTTTAACAAATAATTTGTGCATGGAAATGACTTGAGAATATTTTTTGTAGGGATTTCTTATGCTAGACAATATCTAAGAATATTGTGAAATTTGTTGTTTTACACTTTTCATGTATAGGGTATTTCCCATGATTTATGCCAGTATAATTGTTATTTTTGTGTAGACCATATTATATATCCAAATGCATTGAAGTTTTTATGGTAGGCTATGTTTGTTAATTGCGAACTACTGTAATTTTTATAGTATTTATTGAATACCAGAGCTATATGTTGTTGTTATATGCCTTGTAATAATTGAATAAATAAATGAATGCTTTGTGAGAACTTGAAAGTGATATAAATAGCTTGGTGTATCTTTGAAGCATTAGCAAACCTACTGGTTTGCAATGATAGAAGTGGAAAAGGGTAAAGTGGATGATTGTAATTAGGGTACATGTTCTTGGATGATGTTTACTACCTTATAGAAATAAGTAATGCTTATCCTTGCATCATACTACTCCTTCACTAGAGAAGACGTATGCACTTACTCAAGTACTTAATCAACCATGACCATTATTGTTGATCACCTACACAATCATGCATCATATGTACTTTTAGCGGCTTACTTATCTAAGCTTATGCATCATACAACCTCACAGGAGAACGAAGCAGTGACCAAACTCGAGGAGCTAGAAGGAGTAGTGGTACAAGAGGCCACCAAGATGAAAGAGTAGGAAGAGGAGCTGCAAGAGTGTCTGGATCACCACCCTAGCTTATTTGAGAAAGGCAAGCCTTGGAACATTCTAAGTCTCCACTAATTTCTGCTAACTTATATATTTATCATGATGGTTATATTGTTGCATTAAGTTATAGGAGTTGCTGGTAACCATTGATGCATTAATTATCCCTTGGAATACCACCTTTCTACTTACCTTGTCCTATGTAGTATAGGTTCAGAGTCAATGCTTAGCTTGCTTAGCACGGTAGAAGTAAGGTGATTCCCTATCACCTGCGAGCTATAGGTGGATACCAAAGGGTTGGCAATATGTTTGCTATCATGAGTAATAACCAAGTGTTGAGAAACAAGTTGAGACTAGCCAAAGCCTTATGGGGGTGTTGGACCATAGTGGTTTTGTCTATGTCGATTATGGACTGATCGTTAATGGCCCTCTTGTCATGTTCAACGCATGACCCACACTTAACTAGAAGGATAAGTTGTTTTGACCGTGAAGCCAGGACACTATTCAGGCTGGGAATCGACATGGTGTACTGTTGATGGGAAATAAGACCCAGTTTTATATACTCAAAAGCCCATCAATAGTCCTCGATTGAAGGAAGATAAGCATCACATGAACATATTTATCACTAATAAAGTTCCACTTGTAGTCTTAGCTTGTCCAATGCAGGGAAGAAGGAAATGAGCCCTATGGGCCCCATAACCTAGGTCGACCGACCGGGGTTTGGGCCCACCAGGGGTTCCCCTCCATGGCATGAGCCATGGCATACTCCAAGGAGTCAATCCCAACCCTTGGATCCAAGTGTGCTTGCTCTCAACGGTTCAAACACTTAGAACATGGATCCTTGGGCCTACATGGAAGCAAGCAAGTGTGCAACTAGACTCAATTTTGGACAATACTTCACATGACAAGTGGGGACACCATCAGGAGGCCAGAGGTGGGCCAAGGGCACCAAAGGTCGGTCAGCCAACCGACCAATGGGGTGATGCCACCTGGCCCAACCTCCCACCGACCTAAGGACCTTCTAGAAGGTCAGTGGGACCCACAGTCAGGCAAAGGCCAGGTCGACCGACCTACATGTGGGCCCCATCTGGAGTCAGTTCACTCCCACCGACCTTCCTCATGTGTGGCAATGCTTCAACCGTCCATCTAAGGCGGTTGGGAGGTTGGTGCATCCAAGGGTGGAGAAGGAAAGAGCACGCGGATCGCTGACTTGGCACCCCCTCTCTCACCCCTATATAAGGAGGGGTCCTCCATCTCCCAAGACATCTCACACACATCTTCCATCTATCATTTCATTTCCAAATCCCACTTGGGAGATCAAGTGTAGTGTAGTCTAGTCTAGAATGGGAGTTAGAGTCGAGTCGAGCGAAGCTCGGGTCTCCAGAGCTGTCTTCTGGAGAGTCTGGTATAGCTCTTGTACCTTTTCTCTTGTATTACATTCTTTATATTAATATAGTCTTTCTTTACTTTACTAAGTATTTACTTCAAGTCTTTACTTTGAGTATTGCTTAGTGCATTACTATACTTGTAGTAGTGTTGTGTCTTAGTCTTATTAGTGTAGTCAACACCTTGTGTGTGTTCCACTACCATTAGGGGCTTTGGCTATTTACATGACAGTTGAAGTTATAAGACTAGTGTAAGCGAGGTGCTTAGGCTAGCGCTTATTAGTGGATGCCACCGTATCAAACGTGTTAGCTGGCGGCGGCGAAGCGTGACAGGCCTCTGCTTCCCAGTAGGTTCTATTCACGCTAGGTACAGTCTGTAGGCGCCCATAAGACAAAGGTCCACTTGGATAGGAGTTTCGTCCTCCTATTGCAATCGACTTCCCACCACACAAGATTGTTTGGATACTAGTCTAGTTGAGTCATTTACATTGATTAGAATTAGAACATAGAAGTAGAGTTAGATACATAGGAGTCCTTACTTGTTGTCCTCCCACCTAGCTAGCTCACTACCAGTTATCTTTACTTATCTTTATCTGACTTATCTATTATTCTATCTTGCTATTCATACCCCCTATTAGCACTAGTGAACTTAGATTGAGTAGACATAAACCATGGATATCCATCCATATATTTATTAAGAGAGTCTTAGTCCGCTTCCTGTGAGCGAACTATAAATTATGACACCGCGGATACTCACCACGGTTGAAGTGCTACAGCGGTACCTGTGCGCTTGTGTTGGCAGTCACTATGGAGGATTTTATACTGCCAACTTAGACTAAAAAGAAGAGGAATAAACATATTTAAATCACATAGGCTTTTGCTATTGACATAGTTCCACTTGTACCATGGTATTTTGTTTTGTAGGATTTATAATGTGACAAGTGGAAGAAAACAATAAAATAAAGAAAGTGCAAAAGACGAATTCACAAGTGCGCAATCAAAAATAAATAAGAAGCCCACCTTCAACATCGAACTGGACCCAATCGTAACCGAAGCAGCAAAGGAGGTCCAGCAGGGAGCAAGACATGCGAAGGCGGTGGCCAGGTGGGGCCCACCAGGTTGCGGGCGCACCTGGTTGCGAGCGCAACCTTGGTGGCGGCAAACCGGCCCCACCTTTCTCTGGCGGTTGCATGCCGCCATGCATAGGACAGTTTCACCTACTACCATATTTAGATCCCCCGAACCGTCCTAGTTGGGCTATAAATAGATGGCTCCCCCTCATTTGGAGTCTACATTTCCTCACACCTCTCACTTGTATCTTTAGTATTAGACTAGTAGTTGTTGACACCGTTTTTGGACACATATCTTTTGACATGTATCTGGGGACAGTAAAATATAGATCGACAGATGAAGCCATGGTAAATAGTCTACAGGTAAGTTGCCGATGAGGAAACAACTGAAATGTGACTAAGTCCAGAGGTGGTGACGTGTTCGTGCCGATGACCAGTATCCATGTTTGCCGATGGCTGCAACAGGAGGTCTGCCGATGGCTCTAAAGGAAAAATATGGAGGTTGCCAATTGATCTGTGGTGGTGCCCCGGTCGGCTACAAGGGGGTAGTTTTATGTTTTCCTTAGTTATTAGAATTCCTCTTGTGTACGGGTTCCGTTTAGTTTGGAATTCGAGTCCTAGTCGTGTCTGGTTGTAGCTCTTCAGACAGGGTATAAATGTAGACCCTAGAGCAATGTAATGAGACAATCTATCAGCCAATCAAACACAAGTTTTTACTCATATTCCAGCATCTACTTTTTCGACGACTTCGTCATATTTTCTTTTTACTACGAGTTCTTAGGAATTCGTCGAGTTAAACTCGACGCATTCTCAAGTTCCGCGTGATCACCTCTTGGCCGTGACATCTGGGCGCATCGCTGTTGTCGGGACCAAAGTGGTCAAATTACCACCTTTGTTGATTGTAAGGTCAAATCGGCTGGCACGCCTTAACGTTTGAATCGGGTATTAGCCCTTTGTGTTTGCAGATCAGTTTTGCATCAACACATCTTTTGGCACGCCCAGTGGGACAATTCAAGATCAAGATCAACATGTCGAATACCGAGTTTGACTTGGAGAACGTCATCTCCGTGACGGAAGCCAATCTCAGAGATGAGCAGAAGCAAGCTATTGCAAAGGCCATGGAGGACTACAAGCAGCAATGCTTGAAATCCTTCAGTATCAACAGGAGCGGCGAGGTGATCTAGAAAAGAAGCATTGTCGGCACCTCGGCAGATTACTTTTGAAGCCAATCCTGGTAAACTTCAAGACATGGTTGATAATGCTATTAACCGTGCCTTGATCAATCAAGCTGGTGTGCTATCCAATACGGTTTTCAATGCCGTGGCTAGAAGTTTCAAAGAAGGACAGTTGCCACCCAATTATGTGGGTCCTGCCCATCATCACCCGGGATCACCAGTGGTTACAGCTCCATCGGCTACTACAGCCACTGCGGGTATAGAGGTTACTTCTCCTCCAAGTACATTGGGGATCACTAATGCACAATCTACACCGATGACGATCGATCCATCAACATCAGACGGGCAAATCAAGCTTGCCATAGATCTATTGGCGTCTGCAATGTCGGGATCTATTCCTCCTAACTGGTGGGGTTATGGTATGCCCCAAAGATGATGTTGAAGACTCCTGGAACGTCTCAAGTGGCTGATATGACAGGCAAGGCTCCTATGACATTGGCACCTCCAAATCTGCCGATGAATCAGAGTCCCTAGTTTACTACGACTACTACTGCTAGACCTTACGCTGGGAATTCTCAATTTCCAACGTTCCAAATGCCTAATGCATCGGCAGTTTCAATGTCGATGCAGCAAAGGTTTATGACACAGCCAGGGTATGTCAATTCAATGATGATGCCCAATTACCAGTCATCGGCAGGGCTTATGCCGATGAATGCTAACAGTGGATGGAATGGAAAGTTAGTCTTTCCACAAATGCATCAGCAGAATCATCAGACTGCAGGGTTTCAACAGGGACAAATCCAACCTGAGTTTCAGAATCAAGAATTGGTTAACCAGCCGATGAATCTTGGTCAGCAGATTGGTGGTCAGGTGATTAACCCCATGTTCTATGCAGATCGTGCACCCCAGAGACACGTGGAAGCATATCAGCAGGTGCCAGATCCACAACCACCTCATCGGCAAGATGCCGATGCTTATTGGGCCGATAAGATAGCTGAAGTAATGAGAGACCAATTTGGGATAAAACCCAAAGTCAATACTTACTCTTATCGGACACCATATCCTCCCGCATATGACCTGATTCCACTTCCAAATCGGTACAAGGTACCAGACTTCACTGAGTTTTCTGGACAGGATGATACATTGACTATGGAGCATGTCAATAGGTTTATCATCCAGTGTGGGGAAGCTGCTAACAGAGATGAGTTAAGGGTTCGTCTGTTCTCATCATCTTTATCTGGATCGGCTTTCACTTGGTTTATTTTGTTACTTCCCAACTCAGTGATCACTTGGGCCGATCTAGAGAAGCAGTTCCACAAGTACTTCTTCTCTAGAGTTCATGAGAAGAAAATTACCGATTTAGTCAGATTGAAGCAACGCAATGATGAATCGGTTGAAAGGTTTGTGCAGAGATTGCGGGAGGTCAAGAATAAATGCTATAGTCTGGTTCTAGATGATCGGCAGCTAGCCGATTTGGCTTTCCAGGGTTTGTTGCCACATATCAGAGACAAGTATGCCTCTCAAGAGTTCGAGAGCCTAAGTCACTTGGTGCAGAGGATTTCCGACCAGGATATCAAACCCTTTGAGCCCAAGAGAGCATGGAATAAAAAGGTGTCGTTTGTTGATGAGGCAGCAAGCTCAGATTCTGATGAAGAGCCAGTCATCGGTTTAGCAGAATGGGTGAAGAACAAAAAGCCGATGTCTTGCCCTTTTGGGCATAAGGAGCCAGAAAAGTTTGCATTTGATGTTACCAAGACCGATAGGATATTTGACTTTCTGCTTCAGGAAGGGCAAATAAAATTTTTGCCCAACCATGTAATTCCATCGGCTGAGGAATTAAAGAAGATGAAATATTGCAAGTGGCATAATGCGACATCTCACAGCACCAATGAGTGCAAGGTTTTCAGGCAACAGCTGTAGTCGGCTATAGAATCTGGGAGGATCAAATTTGATAATTCTAAAGCTCAGAAGCCGATGAAGATCGATCAACATCCTTTCCCAACAAATATGTTGGATGCTAAGGGAAAGACCAAGGTTTTGACATCAGAAGCAGCTGAAAAAAGTGCATCGGTGGATCCTTAGCATCAGATTACTACTGCCGATGCAAAGGGAAAGGGTTTGATCCAGGAAGGAACTAGCTCAGGAAGGCCGCCCCGATCTGGCATTGTGATAACTCATAGAAGGCATCGGGAGACGTGGCAGCAACGTGAAGATCGGTATCTGCGCCAGCAGGAGGATTATAATCCGGAAGAAGAAAGACGCCGACAGGAGTGGAATCGGCACAAGGATCACTGGAACTGCCCATTCTTTATCCATTGCTAGGAGCAGAACATCAAATTGCCCACTGTTAGGGACTGCCCTGAGTGCAATGGTTATGATCGGTATGACAGACCTAATCGGCAGTATCAAAATGATGATCGGCGGTTTAATGGGCCGATTAGGGGGAGAGCGTCAGTTCATGATCGGCTGGGGGGTAGACTCAGTGTGCACGACAGGCTTGGTGATCGTGTCAGGAATTTTCCCAAGAACCAAGAGGAACTTGAGGAGATGGCCAATGCACAAGTTCCCGATGAGTTCATATTTTGCAGAGATGCTAATACCTATAGAGTGGAGTCAAGGGAAAATTGTCGCCCATCGGCGAGGCAGCCACAGCTTCCTCCATGGTGTCCAGAGGGGTTGACTAGGACATAGAAAAGGAGGCTACAGCACGAAAGACAAGAAGGGCTAAACAAAGGCGAGAATTCTGGCCAATCTGGAGATGAGCAGCAACCGGATCCTAAGGGAAAAGGGCCATCGGCAGATATTGACATGGTATTTATGTTGCCGATGGAGTTCCTTGCGCCATCTAGTGATGATGAGGAGCTGGAGTTTTCCGACCAGATAGATCAGTTGGCTCTGGATCCGATAACGGCTATCTTTGAAAAGCCTGCCGACAATGAAAGGCAGCATCTTAAGGCTTTATTCGTCAAAGGACGGGTTGATGGGCAGCCGATGACCAAGATATTAGTCGATGGTGGGGCCACCATCAATATTATGCCATATGCAGTCTATCGGAAGCTTGGAAAGGGAGATCAAGATTTGACCAAGACCGATATGATGCTAAAAGATTTTGAAGGAAATGTGTCTCCAGTTAAGGGGGCAATATGTGTCGAGTTGACCATCGGCAGCAAAACCTTGCCGACAACTTTCTTTGCGATCAGTGGAAAAGGTGCTTATAATTTGCTGCTAGGGAGAGATTGGATCCATGCCAATTGTTGCATCCCATCAACAATGCACCAATGCTTGGTTCAGTGGGTAGGTGACAAGAATGAGATTGTCCCGGGAGATTCTTCTTATGTCATTGCATCGGCAGAAGCAGATACTTATGAGAGGACTAGATGTATCTCAGGGGAGATTTGGGAGAAGGATTTCCTAAAAGTTGCTGATTATGAAATTTCACCGATCCAAGCAGTCGGTTCTGATGAGGAGTTTTAATGGATAGGTTCGCCGATGATGGAAAATTAGGCCAGGGGTTTACATCGGCCGATGATTTAGTAGAGGTAGATATAGGTAATGGAGATAAGCCTAGACCTACTTTTATTAGCGCTAATTTAAATTCTGAGTGTAAGCAACAGTTAACCGATTTGTTAAAGGAATATAAAGATTGCTTTGCTTGGGATTATACTGAGATGCCTGGTTTAGACCGATCGATTGTTGAACATAGGTTACCCATCAAATCTGGATTTCGGCCACATCAGCAACCAGCTCGCCGATGTAATCCTAATATTCTTCCTGATATTGAAGTCGAAATAACCAAGCTTATCGAAGCTAAGTTTATTCGGCAGTGTCGGTATGCCGAATGGATTTCCAATGTTGTTCCAGTTTACAAGAAAAATGGGAAGCTTCGAGTTTGCATTGATTTCAGGAATTTCAATAAAGCTACACCGATGGATGGTTACCCAATGCCGGTTGCCGATTTACTAGTTGATGCTGCGGCTGGGCATCGGATCATAAGCTTTGTGGATGGCAATGTAGGATATAATCAAATATTCATGGCTGAAGAAGACATTCCAAAGACTGCGTTTAGATGTCCTGGTTATGTTGGGTTATTTGAATGGATAGTCATGACCTTTGGTTTGAAAAATGTTGGTGCTACTTATCAGAGGGCTATGAATTTTATCTTTCATGAATTCATCGGCAAACTGGTGGAAATTTATATTGATGATGTGGTGGTTAAGTCTGGAGATTTCACAAAGCATTTTGCCGATTTGCGAAAAGTGTTGGCATGCACAAGGAAACATGGTTTAAAGATGAACCCTAACAAGTGTGTATTTGGCGTATCGGCAGGGCAATTTCTTCGTTTCATGGTGCATCAAAGGGGAATTGAAATTAGTAGGAGATCTATTGATGCTATCAACAAAATAGTTGCTCCTACCAACAAAACTGAGCTCCAATCTCTGATCGGCAAAGTAAATTTTATCAGGCGGTTTATTTCCAACTTGTCTGAAAAAATTCATGCTTTCAGTCCTTTACTTAAATTAAAAGCCGATCAAGAATTTATATGGGGAGAAGAGCAACAGTTGGCTCTGGATGAAATATTTGACAAATCCTCTAGTCCTAATTCTACCTCAGCAAGGAAAGCCCTTCAGATTATATTTGTCTACCGATGGGACGGTCATCGGTTCGGCTTTAATTCAAGAATTTGAAGGGAAGGAGCGTGTGATTTACTATTTGAGCAGAAGATTGATTGATGCTGACACCAGGTATTCGGCTATTGAGAAATTATGTTTATGCCTATATTTCTCATGCATTAAGTTGAGACACTATTTACTGTCGGCCGAATGCACTGTTATATGCAAAGACGATGTAGTCCGATATATGCTATCTATGCCGATTATGAGTGGCAGGATCGGTAAGTGGATTTTGGTGCTGTCGGAAATCGATCTGCATTACGAATCGGCTAAAGCGGTTAAAGGACAGATTATGGCCGGTTTTGTGACTCAACATTGCGGTGTAGTGGAGACTTTGGAAATTGTACCTTGGACGCTCTTCTTTGATGGATCCACGTGTGACCGTGGGGCAGGAATCGGCATAGTGTTAATTTCCCCTCAGGGAAGGAAGTATGAGTTCTCTTTGCCGATTGTTGCCACGTCAACAAATAATCAAGCCGAATATCAAGCTTTAATCAAAGAGTTGGAGTTGTTAAAAGAAGTTCATGCTGACGCTGTTGAAATCTTCGGGGATTCTATGCTGGTTATAAATCAATTGGCTGGAAGCTATGAATGCCAAAGCAAAGTCCTGATAACTTATTACGAAAAGAGTATGCGACTGTTAAGGGAATTCAAAGATTTCCGATTAGAGCACGTTCCTCGGTTGCATAATGAGGAGGCTAATCGGTTGGCTCAGCATGCCTCAGGGTATCAACCCATATTGAACACGTTATCAGCAATCAGTGCCGATGATTAGAGAAAAGAAATCATTGATTATTTAAAGGATCCACCTAAGAAGGTTGAGAGGCGTGTTCGGTTTCAAGCTACCAAATATGTGCTCCTCGAGGATGAATTATATTATCAAACAATCGATGGAGTTCTTCTCAAGTGCTTAGGTGATGATGAAGCTAAGAGTTTGATTGGAGAGATCCATGAAGGGGTGTGTGGAGCACATCAGTCGGCTTTTAAGATGAAATGGATGATCAGGAGAAATGGGTATTATTGGGCAACTATACTTGAGGATTGTTTTAAGTATTTCAAAGGGTGTCAAGGATGTTAGAAATTTGGCAATATTCAAAGGGCGCCCGCATCGGCCATGAATCCCATTGTTAAACCTTGGCCGTTCCGAGGATGGGCTATTGATCTGATCGGCCAGATTTATCCATCATCTAGTAAAGGGCATAAATTCATCTTAGTTGCTACTGATTATTTCACCAAATGGGTTGAAGCTATTCCTTTGAAGAAAGTTACATCGGCCAATATGATTGATTTTGTGAAAGAGCATATTATTCACCGATTTGGTATTCCTCAAACAATTACTACCGATCAGGGTACTATGTTTACATCGGGGGAGTTTGATGAGTTTGCAATCGGTATGGGAATTGAAGTGTTAAATTCTTCTCCTTATTATGCTCAAGCTAATGGGCAGGCCGAGGCATCCAACAAAGGAATTATCAAACTTATTAAACGAAAGATTGAAGAAAATCCTAGGAGGTGGCATAAATTGTTGAATGAAGCTTTATGGTCATTTCGGATGGCTTGTCATGGGTCGACCAAAGTTTCACCTTATCAATTGGTGTATGGACATGATGCAGTGCTACCTTGGGAAATTAAGACTGGATCTAGGCGACTATCTTTTCAAAATCAATTGACTGCCGATGACTATGCTACTTTGATGAAAGATGAGTTGGATGATTTAGCAGGGCATCGGCTGAGGGCTTTGATGAGTATAGAAGAAAATAAAAAGAGAGTTGCCAGATGGTATGATAAGAAGGGAAAGGCTAAAGAGTTTGTCGATGGAGACTTAGTGTGAAAATTAATCTTACTGATCGGGACTAAAAGTTCAAAATTTTGGAAGTGGTCTCCCAATTGGGAGGGTCCCCATCAGATAAATCGATCTGCTCCTGGCAATGCCTATTGTTGGGTATTCTTAACATCATTACCAAAAGTAGACTAAGTTCTCTAAATCTAGTAACGGTGCCAAAAATGCCAAACCTATCCCTCACACCACTTAAGCCAAGTTGTCATCCCCAGCATGATATGAGAGACACGGTATTGAGATATGCAATTGCTCTTCTAAATAAATAATGAATGGGATCTGCAAGCGCACAGATTAATACCGATGTAGCATTTTAACCGGAAAGTATTCCAGGTATCGTTATTTATATTTTTACCACTGGGAAGGGATTAACAATCATCACTCTTGATTACAGAATAGAATATGAGATTGAGTATGTATCATTGCAAGTATAATTGAGAACATTTATCTAACTCTTTCATACAGGGGTAAGTGTCACATAAAAGATATATGAAATAATGAATAGTGACAAAGATAATTATTCTGATCGTAACTTGGCCACATATTAAATATGATAAGCACCTCAATTAGATACTCTAGAAATTCATTAGCATGGAATTAGAACGAACTATAAGAATATTTCCTAAGTTATTCTCAACTATATAGTTTAGCATTATCATAATTAGTGCAAGCATACTTAGCAATCATTGCGAGACAAGACTACGCCCATGCATAGTGATATTAGCAAGGTAAATGAGAAACATAGCAATCACTCCCCTGTAATAATGTTGCTCTGCCAGCCCAATACACGAGAGGGGGACTATATAAGAATCAATGAAGCTGTCACTATCACGAACTACCCCACGATCTGGCATATCGGATACAATCGCAGATAAATACGGTATAAGCACCACGCCTACACAATATCTATCATTTACCCATGGATCCGATGGATAAACGCTATACGATCCTAAACATGTATATAGATCCAATCTAACTAAGCCAAGTACATAACTATGATAAACTAAGAACAATATAATCTGGAATATAAGCAAGTAGAGCAAAGTCATAAGCAATATATTGAAGTAGAACAAAGTCATATTCATAATATTGAAAAACAAAGATAATTAGAAAGCAATTAGAAGCACAATTAGAGAATTACCAAGAATCCTCTTGACAGATCCGGAAACCAATAGAAGATTGACTCCTTCTAGTTCTAATCCTATGTAGCTATGCTAATCTAGATATCTAATTGATGTGGTGGCTCTAATCTTGATCAGGGGCTTCTTCTCCCTTGAGGAATAATGAATTAGGGTTGAGAGGCTCTCTCCTCGAGGGGCCAGGGGGTCTGGTTTTATAGTCCCTTCAAGTGAATATGGGCCGTTGGATCAAACCGACTTAGATTGAACGGTTATCCTTGATCCTTTAAGTTGGTGGAGATCTCCCACGAAGCAGAGTCCTGATTGGACTCTCAGAGGGGGCGGGCGCCCAGGGCAGGAGGGCGGGCGCCCTACCTCTGGCCCCGTTTCGCCTCCGCTTCGGTCTCGTGGCTTCTGGAGTCTTATAGATGTAAGATAATTGCGCGGCTTGTTAATATCTCTATGTAATCCCGACGTGTGAGCCTTTCTTCCGTATTTCCTAATAACCCCCTGCAGAAATAGACAAACACCAAAACTCGTGGAATTCTGTCACATAAAACGCTAAGTCTAGATGTTGATTTCATTTAGATCCTTTTCTTTGTTTATTTGATAATTAATTTTGATACTTAAGGACCGTCAACAAACTCCCCCAAGGTTACCTCTTGCTCATCCCTGAGCAAGCATAGACTCAGCTATGGATCAGAAGTTGTTGCAATATCTTTAAAAATTGACGGTACACATGCTTTTTAAATAAGATCTCATCTCTGAGTTAGAGTAAACTGTCAAGACTTAAAACTTACTTACTTTACCTTCTACCATGGGACTTGTAACCGTCACTTCTATCTTGAGTAGTTAAAAGATAGAACAGTCTAGTCAAGTGCCATGTCTCTTATTCTTGATCAGCTATAGCTCTGGTGTTTTTGTAGATTTTCAAATAAAACTTAGAGATTCCTTGTATGATTCTCTCTCTTTTGTGGTATTTCTGGATCCTTACCAAGGCAGTGATGGTATATTCCTTCTCTCAAAATATGTAGTATTTGTGGTATAAAGCATAGTGACATTATCTTATCTCTCACCGTACTCTAATAAGGCTTTAATATTTGGAGCTCATAGGTGGAAGATAAAGTATACATACTTACAAGACATTTATTGCATAGTCAAACCATGGATCCAAAGAAACAAATCAATAAGTCAAATCAAGATGTGCATGTGTGGCGAATGAATGATGTATGGTGATGATGGTGATAACAATGGTAAAAGTCTAATTCTACTTTTGCTCTTTGAGGGGATACATACCTTTCTTGCTTTTTTTGAAATTTTATGAGGAGAACGAGATGCTCTTTATTTTTTTTCTTTTCTCTCAGGTGGGTATCTTGTACCCCTAATTCTACTATCGGACACTTGTCCATTTTTACCTCTCGTCTCACTTTTTCTTTTCTTTCGAGGTTCCGGGCACTTGCCCCTTTTTATTTCCTCGTATTTCTTTTTTTTAGAGCACTCATCTCTTGAGATAATATAGCAAGTGGTAGTAACAAGATAACTTGAGCATTAATTTCACAAGGGAAAACAAAATTATTTTTGGCTATTCTCTTCCGGATTAGGAGTAGAATATTTTTAGCTGGTTCTGGAGATGAAAATGGGTGGATATATGTGGATGGTACTTCTGGAGTAGAAGTAGCATATATATGAGTGAATGTGCAAGTGAAATCTTGATTTAACCACATGACAAGCTCCTATGGGTCTACACAGCTTGACCACACTCAATGTTCATAAGCAGTAAATAATAAATGTGTGGCTCAAAGTCTAGCAAGCATGTATATATGGCTGTGGTAGGAATTTAAACTCTCATCATACAGGAACTCATCATGCAATATTTTAAAGATTTTCAAAGATAAAATTCTCCAAAATTCTAGCATCTCTAGGAACAGATAAATAGCAGCTCAACCTTCCCATATCGTATCCGTTAACAACTTAGACTTCAGATCAAGTTTTCATCCCACAAGTTTAGGTCTAGATCAAGCTTTAAATTATAATAGTTATGTCTAAACTTGAGAGAGAACTTAAAATGTGCATATTAGGCAGAGCAACTATTCATCATATCCATGCTAGAGTTTTATTATTAAGATACAGATTAGCATAGCCACTTTATTTATTTATTTATGAAACACACTAAGCAAAAGATATATATATATGTATATAAGCATAAAATCTTTATTTGGTTTTTTATAGTTATATATATTTATATTCTAATATAGTATAAGTATAAAGATAGATAGATAGATAGAAATACTTATCGAGATAAATGGGGGTGCTCTCCCCCAAGCTGAATTTTGACGTAATTTCTCTTGATGTAGCTAGCAGGTGACAGAGGTGTATTTGAAAGTCAGTAGCATTCTGATAGCGATTAGAATGTCCTCCGTCTGCTAGTCTTCTTGATTCTTAAATTCTGCGGAGCTCAAATAGACAACAAAGCTTGTGGAACTGATTAAGTGTTAGCATAAATATCTAGCCTTTATCATGTTGAGACTCCTTAATAATTATTACTCCCTATTTTTATATTTTCATTTTATAAAGTAGAAAATAAATATTTATTTTATTGTTATGCCACCACAGTGAATGTACTTATGGGTTTTATGCCACTCGTATACTCACATGGGGCTTACTGTTTTTCATATTTTTATTTTCTTTTTAGGATAGCATGAATATGATTAACTAAGTAAACTAGTTGACATAATTGAAAGGGAAAAGATAACTACCATGTTTACCTCTTGCCAAGGCGTTCAGTGTTTTTAAGTCCTCCGAACGGGACTCTCCGTTTTCTTAATTGTCCTGGAATTCGTTGGGTGGCGTAGTCGGTACTTCCGGCGGCGCCTCCTCTTCGTGTATATTTATCTTCTCTTTCCATACCTGACTCGGTGCTACGGTCTCCTCTGGATAATTCTGTTTAAACTCTACGTCTTCTGACCTTATCACTTCTCCTTCGTAGTCTGCCCATCCGTCCTTGATGATCTGCCTCCTCTGGTTGCGGTTGCGTTGTTTTCTTACCTACTTAGATTCTTCAACAATATAGTTAGGGTCAGTAAAATAACGGCGTACCTTCTCTGAGAGGAAGTGCATATGGACTTCTCCGGTTCCAACGTAGATAATTTCTTTAACGGTGCTGAGGAACGGTCTTCCAAGGATGACGGGTGGATCGTACTCATCTTCTCCCATGTCAATAACCTGAAAGTCTGTGTAGACAAAATGATCGTCTATTTTGACTGGGACATCAATTACTGTTCCTTTAACTTCTCGAAACGTCTGATCTGCCATCTGGAGCTGAATATATGTTGGTTTTAGGGGCATGGTTCCGAACAAGAGCCGATAGGTGACTGCGGCCATTATGTTGACGCCCGATCCGATGTCGCAAAACGTCTTGTAGAAGCTGTATCCATTTATGGAGCAGTAGATGCTTGGCATTCCAGGGTCGTCCTTCTTGGTCAAAAACAGTGACTTAAGTTGGTGATCTTGACCTCCATGAACTGCAGTGACCATCTTAGCTGACTCGGTCTATACTTGCTTGTTCTTGTTCCTCCTGTTGGTCCTCTTCCTTGATTCACGTCTGGATTGATCTGGGATTTGTGTAGTCTTGTTCTTGAAGAAAAATGTCTCCTTCCTCCCTTTGATGTAGAAACTGATCTTGGCAGCTCTAGCGTAGATGATAGCTCCCGTGGTGTTCAAGAATGGTCTCCCTAAGATGATGGGTGCCCTCTCATCATTTCCGGTCTCTACCACTACGAAGTCTGCTGGGGCGTACAAGGTACCAACTCGGACACAAAGGTTCCTTAATATTCCTTTTGGAAAACTTATCGTCTGATCTGCAAACTGCAAACACATGGTTGTTTCTAATAAAGGATATGTAAAGAATTTCTCATAGAGTACCCTGGGTATAATGTTGACACTAGAGCCAAAGTCGCAGAGTGCTTCTGGGACGTCCACCATGCCGATGGAGATCGGGATGACGGGGCGTCCTGGATCGCCTCTCTTGACCGACAGAAGGTAAGTAGTAACTTCAGTGATGGGGTTACTCCAATTATTACCTGCATCAAACATGTCTACAAGATTTGTAGATTCTAATCCTTTCGGTTGTGATGGTATACCGGGGTTAGTAGTAGGAACAACAGAAGCTATTTGATTTAACTGAGATTCAATCATTTTATTAAAGCTAATTTGATTCTTGATGGCAGTAGAGAAATTATCCATTCTATTATTTATATTTTCTAGCATTTTATCATTAGATGCCAATTTCTTAGATAGGTTATCCATTAGCTTTCCTTGATTAGACACTAACTCTCTCAAAGGTGAAAAATTATTATTATTGTTGTAAGAATTGTTACCTTGATAATTACCTGAGTAGTTAGGCCTCTGTTGATTCCAACCTTGATTTTGTTGAGGACAGTTGTAGTAGTTGTTGTTGTTATTGTTGACGTAGTTCACATCCTCAAGCATCTCAGGGCAGTGGTTGCCTGAGTGTCCAGTATCTCCACACTCCTCACAAGTCATGTGAGAGTCGTAGATGTGCATCACTTCCTTCTTATCTCCAGCTCTATCGTCGAGCTTCTTCATGAGCAGGTCTAGCTTTGCAGACAGCATGTCTACCTCCTTGAGCTGATGCATACCTCCACCTCTCTTGCGTGTCTGGGTCCTCTCTTCATTCCAGCTTTTGTTGGACGCCATCTTCTCCACAAGAGCTGTGGCTTGTGATATGGTAAGTGATAAGAATGCTCCTCCAGCTGCAGCATCCATGGTCTCTCGGGCACTGTTGCCGAGCCCATGATAAAACGTCTGCATCAGTAGCCAAATCTCCATTCCATGATGGGGACATTCTATGATGTAGTCTTGAAAGCGCTCCCATGCTTGTGGAACAGATTCATCATTTTGTTGCTAAAAACTTGTAATCTTCCTACGGAGAGCATTGGTCTTGCCCATGGGAAAGAACTTTGCCAGGAAGTTTGTTGAGCAGAGTGCCCACGTAGTATTCTTCTCCTTTGTAGCGTAGAACCACTGCTTCGCTCTCCCTAACAGTGAGAATGGGAAGAGGCGAAGTAGTATAGCATCTTTAGAAACTCCTGATATGGTAAATGTGTTGCAAATCTCTAGAAAGTGTTGTAGATGAGCACTAGCATCTTCGTGTGCCTTCCCACAGAACTGGTTGGATTGCACCATGTTGATAAGTCCAGGCTTGAGCTCAAAGTTGCCATCGATCTCTACAGCAGGTCCAGTGTGGATGTTGTCCGTAGTGGGAGCTGAGAACTCGCGGATTGATTTGTTCGCCATGGCTTCGAACTCTGAAGACAAGTTCCGGTGATCTTCTTGATTGGATGAAGCTTCTTGCTGAAGTGTTGATGATCTCTTCTTGAGCTTGGCTCTCGTCTTCTTGAATAATGCTTCGGGATTGTCAACAAAATTTCTTGGAAGATTTCTTCTATTCATACATTCCCCTGCATAAGATAAAATAGAAAAATATCGGGGTAAAAATGTATGAGAGAATAGATAAGCTCAATCATATTAGTGATGCGAATGATAACTCAAAATCTTTTATTTCATTCCTGATTAGTAATCAACCTTCCCCGGCAACGGCGCCAAAAATGCTTGTTGGGTATTCTTAACATCATTACCAAAAGACTAGACTAAGTTCTCTAAATCTAGTAACGGTGCCAAAAATGCCAAACCTATCTCTCACACCACTTAAGCCAAGTTGTCATCCCCAACATGATATGAGAGACGCAGTATTGAAATATGCAATTGCTCTTCTAAATAAATAATGAATGGGATCTGCAAGCGCATAGATTAATACCGATGTAGCATTTTAACCGAGAAGTATTCCAGGTATCGTTATTTATATTTTTACCACTGGGAAGGGATTAACAATCATCACTATTGATTACAAAATAGAATATGAGATTGAGTATCTATCATTGCATGTATAATTGAGAACATTTATCTAACTCTTTCATACAGGGGTAAGTGTCACATAAAAGATATATGAAATAATGAATAGTGACAAAGATAATTATTCTGATCCTAACTTAGCCACATATTAAATATGATAAGCACCTCAATTAGATACTCTAGAAAGTCATTAGCATGGAATTAGAACGAACTACAAGAATATTTCCTAAGTTATTCTCAACTATATAGTTTAGCATTATCATAATTAGTGCAAGCATACTTAGCAATCATTGCGAGGCAAGACTACGCCCATGCTTAGTGATATTAGCAAGGTAAATGAGAAACATAGCAATCACTCCCGTGTAATAATGTTGCTCTCCCAGCCCAATACACGAGAGGGGGACTATATAAGAATCAATGAAGCTGTCACTATCACGAACTACCCCACGATCTGGAATATTCGGTACAATCGCAGATAAATACGGTATAAGCACCACGCCTACACAATATCTATCATTTACCCATGGATCCGATGGATAAACGCTATACGATCCTAAACATGTATATAGATCCAATCTAACTAAGCCAAGTACATAACTATGATAAACTAAGAACAATATAATCTTGAATATAAGCAAGTAGAGCAAAGTCATAAGCAATATATTGAAGTAGAACAAAGTCATATTCATAATATTGAAGAACAAAGATAACTAGAAAGCAATTAGAAGCACAATTAGAGAATTACCAAGAATCCTCTTGATAGATCCGGAAACCAATCGAAGATTGACTCCTTCTAGTTCTAATCCTATGTAGCTATGCTAATCTAGATATCTAATTGATGTGGTGGATCTAATCTTGATCAGGGGCTTCTTCTCCCTTGAGGAATAATGAATTAGGGTTGAGAGGCTCTCTCCTCCAGGGGCTAGGGGGTCTGGTTTTATAGTCCCTTCAAGTGAATATGGGCCGTTGGATCAAACCGACTTAGATTGAACGGTTATCCTTGATCCTTTAGGTCGGTGGAGATCTCCCACGAAGCAGAGTCCTGATTGGACTCTCAGAGGGGGCGGGCGCCTAGAGCAGGAGGGCGAGCGCCCTGCCTCTGGCCCCGTTTCACCTCCGCTTCGGTCTCGCGGCTTCTGGAGTCTTCTAGATGTAAGATAATCGCGCGGCTTGTTAATATCTCTATGTAATCCCGACGTATGGGCCTTTCTTCCATATTTCCTGATAACCCCCTGCAGAAATAGACAAACACCAAAACTCGTGGAATTCTGTCAGATAAAACCCTAAGTCTAGATGTTGATTTCATTTGGATCCTTTTCTTTGTTTATTTGATAATTAAATTTGATACTTAAGGACCGTCAACACCTATATTTTAGAAACTCTAGAAGGAGTTGAATTTCCCAGGGCATTGAATGGCAAATACTTAAAGAAATATTATCCTAGCATAGGGATTGATGCATGAAAATTTAAGTGCCGATAACATTCCTATCGGCTGGATTAAAGTGTATCTGGGACTGGACTCAATGTTTTAAAAGGGTGCCGATACAGTCCTATCGGCTAGACCAGAATAATTAGGAGTGTTTAAAAGAAAAAAGCAAAACACGCCGCCGATGAAGAGTTCATATGTTTAGCAGAGCCTGGATCGTCGATATGGTGCGTAGACGGATCTGATTGGCTTCTTCTATCTCCTTCATGTCTTCATCGGCAAAGCCCTCCACTGGCTTCAGTTTCTTCTTCATCTGTAGTGCCTTGCGAGCTTGGACGTTTCGCTCCTGTTCAAGGGTTTTGATCATCTCGGGCAGCTGACTTTCTTCCTGTTGAGCTTGGGACAGAGCTTCTTCTACTTGCTTAAGTTCTGCTAGCAGAGCTTCCCTCTTTGCCGATAGGTCAGAGATCTTCTGTTTCAGTGTATCTCTGGAGGATTTTAGAATGCGGATGCTCTAATGCTTTTCATCGACAAGATGCTTCACTTTCATCACCTCCTCTGAGAGCTGGGTATAAGTAGCTCTATCGGCAAGGCGTTGAGCAGCCTTTTGGTACTACAGCTGACGGCTCTCTAAGTGTGCAGCCTGAAAAAGAATCTCCTCGGCATCGGCAGGGATTTGACCTCTGAGAGCCTTAAACAGAGCCTTGGCTGGATCAGAGTAGTCGACCAATTGCACTGTATCTTGATGAAGTAGGGCCGACAGATCCTCTAGCTTTGCTCTGATCTCTGCCGATGAGATCCCAATTGCTTGGGAAGAACTTGCTTCTTCGCCTTGGTCATCAGAAATTTCAATAGCGAAGGAGAACAGACTATCAGGAGAATCTTGTTCCTAAAAAGAAAGGAGATGAGTTATTTGATGATGGAATATTAATGAAATAAAGCATAATAATCAAATAACTTACTTGTTTCAGAGCTATCTCTCGCGTCTGACTAGTTGAGGCCGATGGAACCACAGGTTGATCGGCTGGAGTTGCCGATGAGACTATGTCAGCTGAAAGATCAACAAAAATAATTATAAAGTGGAGAAATAGGTCCATCGGCAGTAATTTCATAGAGAGTACTTACCTTGACGAAACTACCAATGCTATGATTAAGCTTGCTGGATCGGTGGTCTGCTCGTGTACATCAGCCGATGTTTCTTTTGGCTGAGGTTCTTTTGGCTGAAGTTGTTCTGGCTATGGTTCTTCTTGTGGTTGAGGAGGAGACAGTGCTTGTTGTGTCTGAGCTTCTGGAGAAGAGGGGGACGATTCTACAGGGATCGGTGACCTTGGAGGAGGGGGAGGCGTTGCTGTTCTCTGACGCTTCGCTTGTGACTTGATACTCTTAGGGCCCTTTCTCTTTGGTTGGCTGGACTAGGGGGCATCGGTAGTCGTACTTCTGGTCTTTGCTGATGTGCCAGTATGCTGATACAACAATGAAAGTTTTATGAGTACAAGTGTAACAGGGTATTGATGAGGTTCTGATTAAAATAATAAAAGTTACCGATGAAGTTCCCATGCTAGCCGATGTGTCCTGAAAAATTGTGTAAGTATAAGAATGGAATCGGTATAAGTTGAAGAATTCGAGAATTTACCTTGAAGGCTTGTGCTAAAGCAGTGGTAGCTACCGACGGGGATGTTTTCGTTCGCTTGGTGGTGATTTTCTTGAGACGCACACCCCGGTGCATTAAAGCAGCCAAGGTTGGAGCGTTGTTGCCGATCAAAGAGATCGGGCCCGATGGAAGTAGTTCGATCAGCCTGGCACTTCTGCTAATTGATGGTGGCGTATCATTGACCTGAATAAAACAAAGAAAGTGAGTTACCGATAGAAAATGAAAGTGGAAGGATTGAAAAATCGGTTAAAATGCTTACAGTATTATCGGGGACCTTGTATTTAGGGTCGATCATGCCACGGTATGTGAGGGCCGATCTGCAGAACAAATGCTCTTTCCATTCTTCCCACCACTGTTTGTATGCCTGAGTAATAAAGAGAGCTGGAATCCAAGCCGATAGGTCGACATCTGTATCGGCGTTTGGTGGAAGCTGAGCTATCCTGATCCATTCAAGATTGCTGGTGATGGTCTCCCTCGGCTTTACCACATCGGCGTAGCAAAGTGCGATCGGCAGTTGGCCGAAAGCCAGTTGGCGAGCTAGTGCCGATGGGTTATAAAACTCATAGGTCAGATTGGAAGCTTTCCCACTACCAAAGAAGTTCACTGGTATGGCCCTTGGGGCGATAATTGCCATCATCACGTCACGGTCCTTGTTGAGAGCATCATTTAAGGGGTGGAAAGTCAGGGGAAATCTGGTGTCTGGATCTTCATAAGGCATCCACGCCCACTGTTCTCTGGTCAGACCTTCATACAGAGTCTGAAAGAATCGGCTGACCTGGTCTTCATTACCACCAGTGCTAGGTAAGACTATGGCAGCTTCACCAAAGTTCAAGGGGGAGCGAGTTGCCGGTTCTTCTTCGTCCAATTCATAATCCTCGGCTATGTACCTGGGGAAGTGCTGTGCAAAGAGGTCAAATTCACGGCGCTTGTGCATGTGGAGACTAAGCCACATGTTGATAAACCACCAAGGACCCCCTAAGTTGCCGATGGATTGACCTAGCAGAAGTTTCTTGGCTACCTGGTGAAGGAGGTGATAAGCAGAGCCGAGCAGGTATCGACCAAGAGGAAATCGGCCACCATTGGCTAATCTTTCTGCTGCCGATAAGTAAACAGAGGTTGGTCCTGCCGATCGGCCACAGAATGCAAACTTGTCCAGCCACATGTTCAGAAAAGTGGTATGTTCCTTTACACTGACGGGTCCTATTTTTCGGTACTTCTGAATGTACCCAGACCAACCACCGATAGCGCGAGTTTCTACTTTAGAACTGGGTTTGGTGTCAAATAGGTGGCTGTTATCGGCTGTAGATATGTCTAAGCCGGTAAGCATGAGTACATCGGCAAGTGTAGGGGAGGCAGGGCCATGTCCAAACACAAAAGCATTGAGTGTGTCTGACCAAAAGTATGAAGCAGCGATCAGCAGTGACTCATTCCTCTCCATATCGGCAAGAGACAATCTAATACACTGGTCTAACTTCCGTTCGCCCCATTGAACCTCATTTGAATGACTGACTCTCAAAAACCTATCCTTCCATCCCTTGGTAGGACTGGGCCAGGAACGGAAGACATCTTTCCATAGATCTAGTGAGAGGTTTTCGGCCCTAAAAGAGATTCTGTTTGTTTCTGCATTTATCAGATCAGTGGGATCTGGGTTTCCTAGCGGGCCAAGACATTGGAGGTGAGGTTGATCAGTAGGAATTACGATCTTATCGGCCAAATCCCAGAAGTTTTTGAGGATAAAAGGAAGAACAAAAAGAAAAAGGAGTATTCAGTAAGAGAAATTGCGGATGAACAGGAATACGGCAAAAGTGCAGGAAAAAGGGTGGTAAGTTGACCTCAGGAACGACGAAGTTGATGGCCATTTCCTCGCAAGGAAGAAGATCGAAGACTTGGGGATTGGTGAAGAAAGGCCTTTGTTGAAGCTCTTGGAGTCCTCGGGTAGTGCCACCACCAGGAAAGTAGATTTTGGGCTGAAGAATGATGAGATGAAGAAGGAGTACCGGAGAAGGAAGTATTTATAGGACAAATCGGGCAGGGGCAAATCTGACTTATCTCTTTGCCGCATCCGTGAAATCCGAGGGTGTTCAGGTGGATATGGTAACTGTTCGCACGGTAATCAAGGGATTGCGCAGGTGATTTGACAGCAAGCGGTCATGATTTTGAAGATATTTCATTGTAAAAGATCTCCTGGTCGGTCCATCGGCAGTTCCCTCTAACGGTAATATTGCCGATGGACGCATAAAGTGAAAAGATTCGGTTCGGGAGATTGAGGAATTCGAGGGATATGCGGGAGGATTGGGCCAAGGTTGTTCGGATTTGATGGCCGATTACCAAATTGGGAGAATTAATTGCAGAAAGTCGTCATTACTGCAGAGAATTTCAGAGCATTAATGATTTTATACTCCGAAATTGATGGGCATGTGTTGACACCATTTTTGGACACATATCTTTTGACATGTATCTGCAGACAGTAAAGTATAGATCGGTAGATGAAGCCATGGTAAATAGTCTACAGGGAAGTTGCCGATGAAGATGGTTGCCGATGAGGAAACAACTGAAATGTGACTAAGTCCAGAGGTGGTGACGTGTTCGTGCCGATGACCAGTATCCATGTTTGCCGATGGCTGCAACAAAAGGTTTGCTGATGGCTCTAAAGGAAAAATGTGGAGGTTGCCGATTGATCTGTGGCGGTGCCCCAGTCGGCTACAAGGGGGTAGTTTTATGTTTTCCTTAGTTATTAGAATTCCTCTTGTGTATGGGTTCCGTTTAGTTTGGAATTCGAGTCCTAGTCATGTATGGTTGTAGCTCTTCAGACAGGGTATAAATGTAGACCCTAGAGCAATGTAATGAGACAATCTATCAATCAATCAAACACAAGTTTTTACTCATATTCCAGCATCTACTTTTTCGACGACTTCGTCATATTTTCATTTTACTACGAGTTCTTAGGAATTCGTCGAGTTAAACTTGACGCGTTCTCAAGTTCCGCGTGATCACCTCTTGGCCGTGACATCCGGGAGCATCGCTGTTGTCGGGACCAAAGTGGTCAAATTACCACCTTTGTCGATTGTAAGGTCAAATCGGCTGGCACGCCTTAACGTTTGAATTGGGTATTAGCCCATTGTGTTTGCAGATCAATTTTGCATCAATAGTAGTAGAGCAAGGCAAAACCTAGCAAGGAGAGCTTGTCTCCTAGGAAGAAAGGATCCTCTTGGTATGAATCATAATCAGTCTTCTTCCATGAGCAAGTTCTTGTTATCTTTATATAATTGTGCTTATGAACTAGAGTATAGTTATGTCTATATCATGTTCATAGTATATGAACTTGTTCTTAGTTCTTGTGCTATGTTCTTGATATATTCATCCCTGTTCTTCATTGTTCTTCTAACTTATATGAATAGAAGTAGAATTAGGGATGAGATGATGGTTTACTGGGCCGTTCCGGTTGCTCTTAACCTAGCGTGTCAATCCGAAGGGTTGGTGCCCGTGGGGGTTAAGAGTTGTTTCCAAATACGTTAACATGGTGTTCAGGTATGCGGAGATCAGTGTGTTGATGCAAAACTGATCTGCAGACACAAAGGGCTAATACCCGATTCAAATGTTAAGGCGTGCCAGCCGATTTGACCTTGCTATCGGCAAAGGTGATAACTCGAATACTTTAGTCCTGACAACAGCGATGCGCCCGGATGTCACGGCTAAGAGGTACTCACGCGGAACTTGAGAACACGCCGAGCTTAAGTCGACGAATTCCTAAGAACTCGTAACAAAAGGAAAAAGTATGACGAAGTCGTCGAAAAGTAAATGCTGGAATATGAATAAAAACGTGTGTTTGATTGATTGATTGATTTTTTTATTACAAGGCCCTAGGGTCTATATTTATACCCTGCTCAAAGAGCTACAACCAGACATGATTAGAATTCGAATTCCAAATTACACGGAATCCGTATACAAAACGATGCAAATAATTAAGGAAATAACAAAACTATCCCTCGTGACAGACCGAGACTCCTCCACATAACGACCGGCAGCTTCCGGACTCCCTCTTTGCATCATCGGCAGACCCTTTGCCATAGTCATCGGCAGACTTTCTTATCTAGCCATCGGCACCATATTACTGCCTGTGGACTTAGTCACGTTCAACTTCTCCCTCATCGGCAACCATCCTCATCGGCAACCCACTTTGTAAACAT
This sequence comes from Sorghum bicolor, assembly GCF_000003195.3. Classification (NCBI taxonomy): domain Eukaryota; kingdom Viridiplantae; phylum Streptophyta; class Magnoliopsida; order Poales; family Poaceae; genus Sorghum; species Sorghum bicolor. Next base: position 14,746,889 of record NC_012876.2, on the reverse strand, counting down.
CGTACTGCCACCTTATCCTGCCATCCTAGACACGTGCCCAAAAACGGTGTCAACACATGCCCCCCAGTTTCGGAGTATAAAACTATTAATGCTCTGAAATTCTCTGCAGTAATGATGCCTTTTCCCGCAATTAATGCTCCTAATCTGGTAACCGACAACCTCAATCTGAACAACTCTGATCCTATTCCTCCGCAAATTCTTCGAAATCCCCAACTTCCTAAACGGGCATTTTTCTCAGTCGTACATCGGCAACAATACCGTTACAAAGATCTGCCGATGTTCTGACCAGGATATTCGCACAAACGGTTACTTCTCCTCTATCTGCCCATCGGTAATATGACCGTTATAGAATATTGCCGATGGACCGACCAGGAGATCTCGCACAGTAAAATATCTTCAGATAATGACCGCTTCCTGTCAAATCACCTGCACAATTCCTGGATTACCGTGCGAACAGTTACCATATCCACCTGAGTACCCTCGGATTTCTCGAATGCGGCAAAGAGATAAGTCGGATTTACCCTTGCCCATTTTGTCCTATAAATAGTTCCTACTTGGGTACTCCTTCCCCATCACACCATTCTACTACCCAAATTTACTTTTACAGCGGCGGCGCCACCAAAAACTCCCAAGGTCTCCGACAAGTACCCCTCTTCACCAACTCCGGCGCCTTCAAACGCTTCCTCTGCAGCAAGATGGCCGTCGGGTTCGTCGTCCCTGAGGTCAAATCTCCACCCCGTCTTCTGTATTTTTCTTCATATCCCTGTTCACTCGCAATTCATTTTACTGAACATCTTCCTTTTCTTTCTTCTTTGTATTTCTTTTTACGCCCAAAATCACTAGGAATTGTCCAACAAAATTGTCATCCCCACCGATCAACCACACCTTCAATGCCTCGGCCCTCTAGGGGACCCAGATCCAACTGACTTTATCAACGCAGAAACCAACAGGATCCCCTTCAGAGCCGAAAATTTTTCCTTAGATCTGTGGAAGGACACCTTCCGCTCTTGGCCCAGCCCAACTGTAGGGTGGAAAGACTGGTTCTTGAGGGTCAGCAACTCTAATGAAGTTCAGTGGGGTGAAAGGAATCTAGCCCAATGCATTAGATTGTCCATTGCCGATATGCATAGGAACGAGTCACTGCTGATAGCTGCATCCTACTTTTGGTCAGACACCCTCAATGCTTTTGCCTTTGGCCACGGCCCTGCTTCTCCTACTCTTGCCGATGTAGCCATGCTTACTGGTCTAGATATATCTTCTGCCGATAGCACCCACTTTTTTGATACTGCCCCTAGTGCCAAAGTGGAGACTCACGCTATCGGCGGTTGGTCGGGGTACATTCAGAAGTACCGTGGGAAAGGATCTGTCACCATAAAGGAACAAACCACCTTTCTGAACATGTGGCTGGACAAGTTTATATTCTGTGGTCGATCGGCAGGACCGACTTCTGTCTACCTATCGGCAGCAGAAAGACTGGCTAACGGTGGCCGATTCCCTCTCGGCCGATACTTGCTTGGCGCTGCTTACCACCTTCTCCATCAAGTAGCCCAGAAACTTCTGCTCGGCCAATCCACTGGCAACTTGGGAGGCCCCTGGTGGTTTGTCAACATGTGGCTCAATCTGCATCTGCACAAGCGTCTCAACTTCAACCTGTTCACACAGCGTTTCCCAAGAGATATAGCTGAAAACCATGTATTGGGTGAAGAGGAATCGGCAACACGCGCCCCCTTGAACTTTGGCGAAGCTGTCATAGTTCTGCCTGGTTCAGGGGGTAATCCAGATCAGATCGGCCGATTCTTCCAGACTCTGTATGAGGGTTTGACTAGAGACGAACGACCATGGTTGGCTTATGATGACCCAGATAGCATGCTCCCTCTGACCTTCAATCCATTTGATGAAGCTCTCGACAGGGACAATGAGGTGATGATGGCAATTGTGACTCCCAGAATCATTCCAGTGAATTTCTTTGGTAGCACAAAAACCTCCCCTCAAACTTACGAATTTTACAATCCATCGGCATTAGCTCGCCAGTTAGCTTTCGGCCAGTTGCCGATTGCACTTCCTTATGCCGATGTGATAAAACCCAGAGAAACTATCAACAACCTTCTTGAGTGGACTCGAGCAGCCCAACTACCACCAAACGCCGATATAGATGTAGATCTATCAGAATGGGTTCCGGCTGCTTTTATCACTCAGGCATACAAGTTATGGTGGGCAGAATGGAAAGAGCATCTATTCTGCAGATCGGCACTTTCATACCGCGGCATGATTGATTCCGAATACGAAGTTCCCGATGACACTGTAAGTAACTCAAACCAACGTTTCATTTTTTCAATATTACTTCCATCGGCAGCTTATCCTTGTATTCCTTTTGCAGGTTGACAATATTCCTCCATTGGTTAGCAGGAGTGGCAGGCCGATTGACTTGTTTCCATCAGGCCCGATTTCCTCAATCGGCCACAATGCTCCCACTCTAGCCTCCATCGTGCATCGGGGTGTACGCCTCAGGAAAGTCACCACCAGAAGAACCCAGACATCACCAACGGTTGCTGCTCCCACTCTTGCGCGGGCTTTCAAGGCAATTTGTCAAATCTTTTCCTTTATGCTGACTATCTTTATATCGGCTATATTTATGCTTATAAACTCTTGTTCATTATTGCAGCAAACCGGCACATCGGCGAAAGCCAGGTGAGAGTACCGATGCCCCCCAGTCTAGCCAACCCAAGAGAAAGGGCACCACGGGTGCTAAGACTGGAACAAAGCACCAGAAGGTAGCAACTCCCCCTCCTCCTTCGGTATCTCCAATTCCGGTGGAGTCTTCTCCTTCTTCTCCAGAAGCCCAGCCACAGCTATGCAGGAAGCACCACAGATAGAAGAACCCCAACAGGAAGGATCTCAAACAGAAGATACATCAGCTGACATGGGTGAACAAACAACTGGCCCGGTGGGTCCAGTTATACCATCGGCAGTTCTCCCGATTCAGACAACCGTTGTCCCTCCTCCAGGTAACATACTTTAACGATATCGCTACCGATGAACTTATTCTTATTTAGTCTCATAACTCCTTTTGTCTTCTTTCAGTTGATATCGTTCCATCGGCAATCTCAGCCGATCAACCTGTAGCTCCATCGGCATCTTTGGCCGATCAGCCTGCAGCTCCGTCAGCACTTCTCAGTCAAAGACAAGAGATCGCGTTGAAGCAAGTAAGTTACCGTTTACCGTTAGCACTATTTGCCGATTCTCTGAGTATGAGCTAATTTTGCTTTCCCTCCCAGGAACAAGATTCTCCCGATAGCCTGTTCTCCTTCGCCATCGATCTCTCTGAAGAAGAAGGTGAAGAAGCAAGCTCTTCTCAGACGGCGGCATCACATCGGCAGAGATCAGGGTCAGGCTGGAAGAATTGTCAGCTCTCCTTCATCAGGACACAGCGCAATTGGTTGATGATTCCGACCCTACCAAGACCCTGTTCAGAACTCTCAGAGGCCAAATCCCAGCCGATGTTGAAGAAGTCCTGTTCCAAGCCGCTCATCTGGAGAGCCGCCAGCTGCAGTACCAAAGAGCTTCTCGGCGGCTTGCCGATAGAGCCGCTCAGACTCAACTCTCCGATGAAATGAGGAAAGAGAAGCTTTTGACCGATGAGAAGCACAAGAACATCGGTATCCTGAGATCTTCTGGAGACGCGCTGAAGCAGAAGATATCCGATCTATCGGCAAGAAAAGAATCCCTGTTGGCGGAGCTCAAGGAAGTAGAGAACGCTCTGTCCCAAGCCCAACAGGAAGAGAGCCAATTGCCAGAGACCATCAGGCTTCTTGAGCACGAGCGAAATGCTCATGGTCGCAAGGCACTTCAACTGAAGAAGAAGCTGAAGCCGATAGAAGGTTCTGCCGATGATGACATCAAGGAGATAGAAGCAGCCAACCAAATTCGGCTATGCGCTATATCGGCAATCCAGACGCTGCTTAACACATAGAGTTTCCATCGGCATTGTATCTGCGCTTTCCTGCTTCCTCAGCTTTTAGTCTAGCCGATAGGACTGTTATCGGCACCTAAACTTTTGAAACACCAAGTCTTGTCCCCAAGCATTTGGATCCAGCCGATAGGAGTGTTATCGGCACCTAAACTTCTATGCATCGACCCATATACTGGGGTAGTACTTCTTTAAATATTTGCCGTTTAATGCTCTGGGAAATTCAATTCCTTCGAGGGTTTCTAGAATGTAGGCATTACCAGGAGCCGATCGACTTATCCGATAAGGGCCCTCCCAATTAGGAGACCACTTTCCAAACTTCGAACTTTTGGTCCCAATTGGTAAAATTAATTTCCATACCAAATCCCCATCGGCAAACTCTTTAGCCTTCACTTTCTTATCATACCATCTAGCAACTCTCTTCTTATTTTCTTCTATACTCATTAAAGCTTTCAACCGATGCCCTGCTAGATCGTCCAATTCATCGGTCATCAAAGTGGCATAACCATCGGAAGTTAATTGATCTTGAAAAGATAATCGCCTAGATCCAGCCTTAATCTCCCAAGGCAACACTGCATCATGTCCATACACCAATTGATAGGGTGATACTTTGGTCGATCCATGACAAGCCATCCGATAAGACCACAATGCTTCATTTAATAACGTATGCCACCGCTTAGGATTTTCTTCAATCTTTCGTTTAATAAGCTTGATAATTCCTTTGTTAGACGCTTCGGCCTGCCCATTGGCTTGAGCATAATAAGGAGAAGAATTCAACACTTTAATTCCCATACCGATTGCGAATTCATCGAACTCCCCCGATGTGAACATGGTGCCCTGATCGGTAGTAATCGTTTGGGGAATCCCAAATCGGTAAATAATATGCTCCTTCACAAAATCAATCATATTGGCCGATGTGACTTTCTTCAAAGGAATAGCTTCAACCCACTTAGTGAAATAGTCAGTGGCAACTAGAATGAACTTATGCCCTTTGCTAGATGGTGGATAAATCTGGCCGATCAGATCGATGGCCCATCCCCGGAACGGCCAAGGCTTTATTATAGGATTCATAGCCGATGCGGGTGCTCTCTGGATATTACCAAACTTTTGACAACCTTGACATCCCTTGAAATATTTAAAACAATCTTCAAGTATGGTTGGCCAAAAATATCCATTCCTTCGAATCATCCACTTCATCTTAAAAGCTGACTGATGCGCTCCACACACTCCTTCATGGATTTCCCCCATCAAACTTCTAGCTTCATCATCACCCAAGCATCGGAGAAGAATTCCGTCGATAGTTCGATAATACAATTCATTTTCAAGGAGCACATAGTTGGTTGCTTGAAATCGAACCCGTCTTTCAACTTTTTTGGATGGATCTTTTAGATAATCAATAATTTCTTTCCTCCAATCATCGGCACCGACTGCCGATGTCGCATTAATCATTGGCTGATATCCCGAGGCATGCTGAGCTAACCGATTAGCGTCTTCATTATGCAATCGGGGAACATGCTCCAATCGGAAATCCTTGAATTCCTTTAACAGTTGCATACTTCTCTCGAAATAAGTTATGAGAACTTCACTTCGGCATTCATAGCTTCCGGCCAATTGATTTATAACCAACATAGAATCCCCGAATATTTCAACAGCATCAGCACGAACTTCTCTTAACAACTCCAATCCCTTGATCAGAGCCTGATACTCAGCCTGATTATTTGTTGATGTGGCAACAATCGGCAAGGAAAACTCATACTTCCTCCCCTTAGGGGAAACTAATACAATGCCGATTCCTGCCCCCCGGTCACAGGTAGATCCATCAAAGAAGAGCGTCCAGGGTACAATTTCCAAGGTTTCCACTAGACCGCAATGCTGAGTCACAAAATCGGCCATAATCTGCCCTTTGACTGCCTTAGCCGATTCGTAACGCAAATCGAACTCCGACAGTGCTAAAATCCATTTACCGATCCTACCACTCATAATCGGCATAGATAGCATGTATCGGACCACGTCATCTTTGCAAACAACAGTGCATTCGGCCGATAACAGGTAATGTCTCAGCTTGATACATGAAAAATATAAGCATAAGCATAGTTTCTCAATGGCCGAATACCTGGTTTCAGCATCAATCAACCTCCTACTCAAATAATAAATTACCCTTTCATTCCCTTCAAATTCTTGAACTAAAGCTGAACCGATAACCGATCCATCGGTAGATAAATACAATCTGAAGGGCTTCCCTTGTTGAGGTGGAACTAGAACTGGAGGATTTACTAGATACTTCTTGATTTCATCCAGAGCCAACTGCTGTTCTTCTCCCCAAATAAACTCTTGATCAGCTTTCAATTTAAGGAGAGGACTGAAAGCACGAATCCTACCAGACAAATTCGATATAAATCTCCTGATAAAATTTACCTTGCCGATCAAGGATTGGAGCTCGGTTTTGTTGGTAGGGGCCACTATTTTATTGATGGCATCAATAGTTCTTCGACTAATTTCAATACCCCTCTGATGTACCATGAAACCAAGAAACTGCCCTGCCGATACACCAAATGCACACTTGTTGGGATTCATCTTCAATCCATGCTTCCTTGTGCACTCTAACACTTTTTGTAAATCGGCAAGATGCTTTGAGAAATCTCCAGACTTAACCACCACATCATCAATATAAATCTCCATGAGCTTGCCGATGAACTCATGAAATATAAAATTCATAGCCCTTTGATAAGTAGCACCAGCATTCTTCAACCCAAAAGTCATGACTATCCATTCAAATAGCCCAACATGACCAGGACACCTGAATGCGGTTTTTGGAATATCCTCCTCCGCCATGAATATTTGATTGTAACCTGCATTACCATCCATGAAGCTGATGACCTGATGACCAGCCGCAGCATCAACCAGTAGATCGGCGACAGGCATTGGGTATCCATCCATCGGCGTAGCTTTATTGAGATTCCTGAAATCAATGCACACCCGAAGCTTCCCGTTCTTCTTGTAAACCGGAACAACATTGGAAATCCACTCGGCATACCGACACTGCCGAATAAACTTAGCTTCAATAAGTTTGGTGATTTCGGCCTTAATATCGGGTAGAATGTTAGGATTACATCGGCGGGCTGGTTGCTGATGTGGCCGAAATCCAGACTTGATGGGTAACCGATGTTCAACAATTGATCGGTCTAAACCAGGCATCTCGGTATAATCCCAAGCAAAGCAATCTTTATATTCCTTTAACAAACTAGTCAATTGTTGCTTACTCTCAGGATCTAATTTAGCACTAATAAAAGTAGTCCTAGGCTTATCACCACTACCTATATCTACTTCTACCAAATCATCGGCCGATGTGAATCCCTGGCCTAATTTTCCATCATCGGCGAATCTATCCATTAAAAACCATCGTCAGAACCGACTGCTTGGATCGGTGGAATCTCATAATCGGCAACTTTGAGAAAATCTTTCTCCCAAACTTCTCCTGAAATGCACCTGGTCCTTTCGTAAGTATCCGCTTCTGCCGATGCGATAACATAAGAAGAATCTCCTGGGACAATCTCAATCTTGTCACCTACCCACTGAACCAAGCATTGATGCTTTGTAGATGGGATACAACAATTGGCATGAATCCAATCTCTTCCCAATAATAAGTTGTAAGCACCTTTTCCGCTGATCACGAAAAAAGTTGTCGGCAAGGTTTTGCTGCCGATGGTCAACTCTGCACATATCGCCCCCTTGACTGGAGACACGTTTCCTTCAAAGTCTTTGAGCATCATATCGGTCTTGGTCAAATCTTGATCCCCTTTCCCGAGCTTCCGATATACTGTATACGGCATAATATTAATAGCAGCCCACCATCAACTAGGATCTTGGTCATTGGCTGCCCATCAACCCTTCCTTTGAGGAACAGAGCTTTAAGATGCTGCCTCTCGTCGTCGGCAGGTTTCTCAAAGATAGCCGTCATCGGATCCAGAGCCAACTGAGCTATCTGATCAGAAAATTCCAACTCATCATCACTGGCTGGTGCAAGAAACTCCATCGGCAACATGAAGACCATGTTGACGCCTGCCGATGGACCTTCCCTCTTAGTGTCTGACGGCTGCCGACTTCCAGAGTTCTCTCCCTTGTATAGCTCTTCTTGCCTTTCACGTTGCAATCTCCTTTTCTGTGTCTTGGTTAATCCTCCAGGGCACCATGGACGAAGTGGCCTTTGCCTTGCCGTCGGGCATCGGTTCTCCCTTGACTCCATACGATGCGTGTTAGCATCCCTGCAAAATATGAATTCATCGGGAACCCGCGCATCAGCCATTTCCTCGAGCTCTTCTTGGTTCCTGGGAAAATACTGGACACGGTCACTAAGTCTATCGTGCCCACTAAATCTGCCCCCCAGCCGGTCATGAACTGACACCCTTCCTCTGATCGGCCCATTAAATCGCCGTTCATCATCATGATAATGCCGATCGATCCTATCGTACCGATCATAACCATTGCACTCAGGGCAGTCTCTGACAGTAGGAAGCTTGATATTTTCCTCCCAACAATGGATGAAGAATGGACAATTCCAATGATCCCTGTGCCGATTCCACTCCTGTCGGCGTCTTTCTTCTTCCCGTCGATAATCTTCCTGCTGGCGCCGATACCGATCTTCCCGTTGTTGCCATTTTTCTCGAGGCCTTCTATGAGTTATGACGATACCAGATCGAGGAGGCCTTCCTGAGCTAGTTCCTTCCTGGACCAAGCCCTTACTTCTTGCATCGGCAGTAGTAACTTGATGCTGAGGATCTACCGATGCACTCTTCTCAGCTGTCTCCGATGTTAAGACCTTAGCCTTCCCCTTAGCATCCAACATGTTTGTCGGGAAAGGATGTTGGTCTATCTTCATCGGCTTCTGGGCTTTGGAACTGTCAAACTTGATTCTCCCTGACTCTATAGCCGATTGCAGCTGCTGTCTGAATACTTTGCACTCGTTGGTGTCATGGGAAGTTGCATTATGCCACTTGCAATATCTCATCCTCTTCAACTCTTCTGTCGATGGGATCACATGGTTAGGTGACAGTTTGATCTGACCTTCCTGAAGTAGAAAGTCAAATATCCTATCAGCCTTAGCGGTGTCAAAAGCAAACTTCTCTGGTTCCTTCTGCCCAAAAGGACAAGACATCGGCTTCTTGTTTTTTACCCACTCTGCCAAGCCGATTACTGGTTCTTCATCAGAATCTGAGCTTGTTGCTTCATCGACAAATGACACTTTCCTATTCCATGCTCTTTTAGGCTCGAAAGGCTTGATGTCTTGATCAGAAATCCTCTGCACCAAATGACTTAAACTTTCGAACTCCTGAGAGGCATACTTATCCCTGATATGTGGCAACAAACCCTGGAAAGCCAAATCGGCTAGCTGCCGATCATCCAGAACCAAGCTATAGCATTTATTCTTGACCTCTCGTATCCTCTGCACAAAACCCTCAACCGACTCATCATTACGTTGCCTCAACTTGACCAAGTCGGTGATCTTCTTCTCATGAACCCCCGAGAAGAAGTATTTGTGGAATTGCTTCTCTAGATCGGCCCAAGTAATTACTGAGTTGGGAGGTAATGATATGAACCAAGTAAAGGCCGATCCAGACAATGATGATGAAAATAGACGAACCCTCAATTCGTCCCTGTTACCAGCCTCTCCACATTGAATGATGAACCTGTCGACATGCTCCATGGTTGACGTGTCGTCCTGCCCGGAAAACTTTGTAAAATCCGGTACCTTGTACCGATGTGGAAGCGGGATCAAATCATACGCGGGAGGATACGGTGTCCGATAAGAATAAGTGTTGACTTTGGGTTTTATCCCAAATTGTTCCCTCATTACTTCAGCGATCTTATCGGCCCAATATGCATCGGCATCTTGCCGATGAGGCGGCTGCGGATCTGGCACTTGGTGGCGAACCTCCACGTGTCTGTTCGGGACGTGATCTGCACGGAACATTGTATTGATCACCTGTCCTCCAATCTGCGGACCACCAAACTGCTGTCCACCGATTGGCTGTCCTCCGAGTTGCTGTCCAAAATTCATTGGCTGGTTGGGAATCCCCTGACCTTGGAACCCGGGATAGACCTGCCCTTGCTAGAACCCTGTAGTCTCGTAACTCTGCTGGGGCGATTGTGGAAAGGCTTGCTGTCCAAGCCATCCATTATTAGCGTTCATCGGCATAGGTGCTGCCGATGATTGGTAATTGGGTACCGTCGTTGAATTGACATACCCCGACTGGGCCATAGACCTCTGTTGCATCAGCATTGACTCTGCCGATGCGTTGGGCATCTGGAACATTGAATCTTGAGGATTTCCAGTGTGAGTCCTTGCAGTAGTAGTTGTGGTATACCGAGGACTCTGGTTCACCGGCGCATTGGGAGGTGCCGATGTCATAGGAGTTTTGCCCCTCATGTCAGTTATTTGTGATGTTCCCGGTGTCAACTCTGGAGGCATACCGTAACCCCACCAGTTGGGAGGAAGAGTCAACCCTGACATTGCCGATGCCAACATATCTGTTGTCAGTTTATGCTGCCCAACTGAAATTTGTGGGTTGGTTGTCATCGGCATAGATAGTGCACCAGTAGTCCCCGATGTACTTGGAGGGACGGCAGATTGTGCACTTGCAGTCGTCAAGGCAGCCGATGGAGCCGTGACCTCTGGTGCCATTGGCTGATGATGGGAGGGGCCCACATAATCTGGTGGGATCTGTCCTTCCTTGAAAGTTCTTGCCACGGCATTGAAAACCGTATTAGACAGTACACCAGCTTGGTTAATCAACGCTCGATTGATGGCATTGTCAACCATATCTTGAAGCTTGCCAGGATTGGCGTCAAAGGTAACCTGCCGTGGTGCCGGCAGTGCATCTTTCTGGACCACTTCGCCGCTCCTGTTTATGCTGAAAGACCTCAGGCATTGCTGCTTGAACTCTTCCATGGCTTGGGCAATAGCTTGCTTCTGCTCATCCTTGAGGTTGGCCTCCGTCACGGGGATGACGTTCTCTTGATCGAGGTCAGAGATCGACATGTTGATCTTGATCTTGAATCCTGTCCCACTGGGCGTGCCAAAAGATGTGTTGATGCAAAACTGATCTGCAAACACAAAGGGCTAATACCCGATTCAAATGTTAAGGCGTGCCAGCCGATTTGACCTTGCTATCGGCAAAGGTGATAACTCGAATACTTTAGTCCTGACAACAGCGATGCGCCCGGATGTCACGGCTAAGAGGTACTCACGCGGAACTTGAGAACACGCCGAGCTTAAGTCGACGAATTCCTAAGAACTCGTCACAAAAGGAAAAAGTATGACGAAGTCGTCGAAAAGTAAATGCTGGAATATGAATAAAAACGTGTGTTTGATTGATTGATTGATTTTTTTATTACAAGGCCCTAGGGTCTATATTTATACCCTGCTCAAAGAGCTACAACCAGACACGATTAGAATTCGAATTCCAAATTACACAGAATCCGTATACAAAACGATGCAAATAATTAAGGAAATAACAAAACTATCCCTCGTGACAGACCGAGACTCCTCCACATAACGACCGGCAGCTTCCGGACTCCCTCTTTGCATCATCGGCAGACCCTTTGCCATAGTCATCGGCAGACTTTCTTATCTAGCCATCGGCACCATATTACTGCCTGTGGACTTAGTCACGTTCAACTTCTCCCTCATCGGCAACCATCCTCATCGGCAACCCACTTTGTAAACATCGTACTGCCACCTTATCCTGCCATCCTAGACACGTGCCCAAAAACGGTGTCAACACAGTGGATATGCGGGTATCCCACAGGCAGAGGGGTAGGTGGCAGGGTGGATATGCGGGTCATCCTTCGTATTCCCCCACGTTCGGATATTCGGTAGGAGTCATGTAAAGTCTCTATTTGCTGGCAGACCAGCTATGGGGATCTCCCTATCATCTCAAACCTGATCCTATCTCTAAACATGCTAGTTAGATGACTTACTAACAGTTCTTAGCACAGTTATATACGAACCATGCCTGCTCAGTAGTTATATTCTTTTATTCTTTGTTTTATCTTTTATCATTGAGGATGGCCCAGATGTGTGTCCACTATCTCCAAATATCATATTTTACCCCTATTTACTCTATGCCTACCATGCATTTTAATAAGTAATCATGTTATAACCATGCTGGATATAAATGCCTTCCTACGGGAATTATAAATACGACACCCATTTACGGGTTGAAATGCTACAATGATAGTTCTGTGCGCTTTCAGAGTTATTCTTATTTCATACTGAGCTATCGATTGGCGTACCTAAGTACCTTTACTTAAGATTGTAATCCTTGTGCACTCACCCGGCGCCGGGCCACAGCTTTGCATATCGTAAGTAAGGATGGTTAGGAAGGCCAATCTGGTATTACTAATCATAAGTATCAGACTGCACTGCCTAGGCCCGCGCCGTAAAGAGCCTCGGGTTATCATTCTGAAGTGATGGTGGTTAGGATATGCCAAGAACGTTTCTAGTGCTATCATTAGGGATGGACTCAAACTCTATCTTTAGTGGTTTCGCTAAGAAACGCCAACAAGCATTTCTGGCGCCGTTGCCGGGGAAGGCATTTAACATCTTGCTGGAAATAACATTGATTGCATAATAAGCAGGGGTAGTCATAGTTTAAACAGGCTAACTTTGCTGTTTTCTTCCGTCTTTTTATTGGAATGAAAATAGGATAGTGTATGACTGGTTTTGACCTGCCGGACAACTTCCTCAGCAATCCAGATAAACTAGTAGGGAAGAAAAAGGCATTCATCACTTCATCCTCTGCTACGTCACCGGCACACAAACCAATCACCCCTGCACCAACCGTACTTTTTGCGATGGCCAAGACTCTCCCTGACTACTCCACTCCCACTGTTGCCAACGTGCCCATTGGGCCCGCTGTCAATGTTGGGAATGACAACTTCGAGATCTATACTGGCCTCATCTCAATGGTGCAGGTAATTCAGTTCTGTGGCTTGCCAAGCGAAGATGCCAACGCTCACCTTCAGCACTTCCTTGAGTTGTGCGACACTATCGTCATCAAAGACGTCGGACAAGATAGCATCAGGCTCCGTCTGTTTCTTTTCTCCCTAACAGGAAAGGCGAAACAGTGGTTCTACAAGAATAAGGAAGCTGTAGACACCTGGAACAAGTGTTCCGTGGCATTCCTCGCTAAGTTCTTCCCCATGAGCAAAACTAGTGCTCTAAGGGGGAAGATCTCCAACTTCCAGCAGTCTTCACTAGAGTCCATCCCCGAAGCATGGGAAAGGCTCTAGAAGTACATCCGGGCCTGTCCTCATCATGGAATGGAAGACTGGCTAGTGCTCCAGAACTTCTACGAAGGCCTTACAGCCATGTCAAAGGGGCACGTTGATGCCGCAGCTGGAGGTGTCTTCCTTTCTCTCACCATTTCCCAAGCTACCACCCTCATCGAGTAGATGGTGGCGAACCAAAGTTGGGGAGAAGGAAGGAAACCACAAAAAGGCTCACAGTCCGCCAAGGAGATGGAGCTGTTGGCCGCAAAAATAGACTTGCTGTTATAGAAGATGGATGGCACTATAATCAAAACCAACACCGTCCAAGCCATAGACTCACACACATCGTGTGAAGTCTGTGGTGACAATGGCCACTCAGGGAACAATTGCCCCGAGACCCAAGAAGAAGCTTCATTCGTCAACAACGGGTATAGGCCACCTCAGCAAGGTAACAGTCGGTGGTACAATCAGCACCGCCCACAAGGTAATAACTTCTCAAACTCTTTTTCAAATCAACCTTCTTTGAAAGATGTTCTGGGACAAGATAAGATCAATGAGAATCTTACCAAAAAGTTGTCCTTTAACGACAAAGTTTTTGAAAATATTAATGCTAAGCTTGTAGCTCTTTCTTCGTCTGTTAAAAATCAAGCTAGCTTTAATAAAATGATAGAAACATAGATGGCTCAGATAGCTGCTTCTATCCCTGTCAACGACACGGGGGAGATTCCGGGGCAACCCGAACCTTCCTCTGAGTTTGTTCATGCAGCTACAGGGCAATGAAGGAACAAGAGTCTCGCCAACAGACTATAAACGTTGTGCCCTTGCCGAAAGGTCTTCGGTATTTATCATATATATATATATATACATATATATATAAGGAAAGAATTTGTATCTGATAGTCCCGCACTATCATCCAAGCTTGGGGGAGGTGCCCCCACTCAGGTATTATATTCTAATCCTCCTTGAAAAAACAGAGAAAAAGAGTTTTTATCTTTATAAAAGTATATAAATATATTTTATTTTCTACCTCTCTCTCATTTTATAAAATTCCTTGTTTTAGTCTAAAATAAAATTTCTCCAAAAATCTTATAAAAATCATTTCTTGTTTTTAGAGGCTTTTAGATTTTCAAATCTTGTTTTTATTTCATTTTTGAAAATAAAAAGTTTGGAATAAATTTGTGGAAAATCAAGATCTGGAGCAAGTTTTCGAACCAGTCCCATCAGCAACCGACTACTCCCTTGGAGTAGCCGTTGGAGGGCGCTGCCAAAAGGGGAGGCAGACTGGGGCCCAACAGATTGTGGGCGCACCTAGTTGCGGCCGCACCCTGCCCAACGGCTACTGGCCGCCGCCTTCTGGCTACGGCTAGTGACCGTTGTGGAGGGGGCTCCCGCGCCTGCGACCAGCTCTATAAATAGAGAGGATCCTGGGTGGAGCACCTCACCCCTCTCACATTCATATTTTCTTCACTCCTTCCATCTTCCACTTGCACCACCATTCTTCACTCTTGTCCACATAAGCTTTTGTGCAAAAAAAATCTGCACAACCTCTTGCTCAAGCTCAAAGTACTAGCTACCCACCATGAGTGGAATCAGTGATCGAGTTTCCGAGCTACTCCGGAGAGGTCGTCGCTCGCTCAGGGGATCCAGCTCGAGTGCTCCTGCACAAGAGGGTCAACCATCTCAAGATGAAGGGGAGACGCTCACCGGCCACGCCATCAACGAAGCCGACGCCCCCTTCATCGACTTGGAGAGTGATCGGGAGAAGCAGGCGTACGAGCTCCTGAATGAACGCGTATTCCTAGACTCGCCGACTTTCGACCCCGTCTACCTCAAATAGATAGGTATGGATGTAGAATTTAATACCATTTTCAGTCATGTTGGTTGGAGCCGAGTTGACCCCATTCATGAGCTTGGATCACGTCTTCTAACAATCCAATTTTTGGGCACTCTGCAAATCGTCGACAATGGTATTTCTTTCCGCTGCTTTGGCATTGTGTACTCTCTCTTCTGGAAAGATGTGGCGGCACACTTAGGCTTTAATGTGCGCTGCTCTATCGATTTGGATTCTTCCCTCTCTGGTTATAATCGTCATAGTTTCTGGCACCTGATCTCGGGATAGAACGTTGTGGGAAAATTCCAACCCAATGCCAACAGCATCCATCATCCCACACTTAGGCTTTTGCATAAGTGGCTTGCTTGTTCTTTTTTCTCTAGGGATGATACCCATCTGGTTTTGGATCTTGAGTTGAAGATGCTTAGCCATGCTTAAGAAAATCAAAGTTGCACCTGTTTATGAAATTGTTAAGCATTGGCTGTATTCTTTTAAAACTACCACACCTATCTTGTGCACTTCATTCATCACTCGTCTTGCTGCTAGTGTTAATCCACAGGCTGCTAATTCTATTGTTTATCTTACCTCTCCTCGCATCATGATTAATGAGCGTTATCTGGCACAAGCCCATGTGATCAAGCGCAATGCATCCGGAAATGGCTTTGTGTTTTATTTTCCGGTATATATAAACGAGATTCCGTTACCTAACTCGGATCTCGCTTTATATACTTGCCCATCTCTCACCTTCGACCTTGTTGAGAAAGAAGAAGCTCGTAGGAGTTCTGCTTCTCGTAGGGGATCATGCAGGATGAGGCAAGAGGAGGAAGCACAGCAAGCTCAGCCAACCCAGCCTACGCTAACACCAGCTGCACCAGAGAGGGGATGGTCCCCAATTATGACCACACCTGGGTTCACCCCTGGGTATGGTTATGGTATGGGGTATGTTCCTTCACCATATGAGGCAGGAGGCTCGAGCTGCCAGATAAAGCCGACTCTTACACTGAGAAGTCACGCACAACATGCACCCTTCCATCCACCAAAAATTTTTGCCAACTCTTATCCTAAGAGTTGTGCCTTAGCTTTTCTCCAAATAAAAATGCCAAACTCTCATCCTGAGATTTGCGCATCCCCAAATTCACTCCTTACTTTTTGTCCTCATGGCATCTCTTTAAATGTCTCTGATTCCATTCATCAAGACATATGGGCTATAGTTGAAAAAAATATCCAAAGGGAAAAGCCAAAAAGGCATAGACGGGAAAGAAAGAAAAAAATCAAAAGTCCCCGTCATGAAAAAAAATTATTAAGAGATAGAGCCCATATGTTTTCCTCTTCCTCTCTCTCTTATCCTCCAAATAAAAGAGAGTCATGATGCAAATGAGTGACCAAAAAAAATTTATAATTAGGATTTCCACCAATTCCTCATACTCCACACACTTGCACATCTCAATCAAGGTGTATGATTTGTATCTCCTCATGGTCCGCGCTTTGACTCAGCAATACAAGTGCCGTAAGTACGCCCACCTTTATACCTGCCCAAAACTCCACTCTCAGCCTTTGTGGTAAGGTTTAAAGGCAATCACATAATGCCTTTGGTAAGGATTTCATACACATTGAGCGATTGAGAGAATCATTCGAGGAACTCATTTATTTTGCAAAACTTATAAAACAACCTTCGGATTGATCTATCAAAAGATGAATGATTGGTGAGTCTGTTACAACTGTTCTATCTTGCAACCACCCAAGAATTTGGAGAAGCTAAAAGCCCCATGGGAAATTAAGGTAAAGAGTGGATAGTATGCCAACTTATTTAAATTGCGAATGAATGCTTTGTTATAGGCATGACACTCCTGAATTATATCGGCATAGTAGCAACTCCTAATCAACAACCATACTTAATTATTTGCTCGGGACGAGCAAAGGTTAAGCTTCGGGGTCTTGTTGGCAGTCACTATGGAGGATTTTATACTACCAACTTAGACTAAAAAGAAGAGGAATAAACATATTTAAATCACATATGCTTTTGGTATTGACATAGTTCCACTTGTACCATGGTATTTTGTTTTGCAAGATTTATAATGTGACAAGCGGAAGAAAACAATAAAATAAAGAAAGCGCAAAAGACGAATTCACAAGTGCGCAATCAAAAATAAATAAGAAGCCCACCTTCAACATCGAACTGGACCCAATCGTAACCGAAGCAGCAAAGGAGGTCCAGCAGGGAGCAAGCCACGCGAAGGCGGTGGCCAGGTGGGGCCCACCAGGTTGCGGGCGCAACCTTGGTGGCGGCAAACTGGCCCCACCTTTCTGTGGCGGTTGCATGCCGCCATGCATAGGACGGTTTCACCTACTACCATATTTAGATCCCCCGAATCGTCCTAGTTGGGCTATAAATAGATGGCTCCCCCTCATTTGTAAAACACACATCATTTGGAGTCTACATTTCCTCAAACCTCTCACTTGTATCTTTAGTATTAGACTAGTAGTAGAGGAAGGCAAGAGCTTCCAAGGAGAGCTTGTCTCCTAGGAAGAAAGGATCCTCTTGGTATGAATCATAATCAGTCTTCTTCCATGAGCAAGTTCTTGTTATCTTTATATAATTGTGCTTATGAACTAGAGTATAGTTATGTCTATATCATGTTCATAGTATATGAACTTGTTCTTAGTTCTTGTGCTATGTTCTTGATATATTCATCCCTGTTCTTCATCGTTCATCTAACTTATATGAATAGAAGTAGAATTAGGGATGAGATGATGGTTCACTGGGCCGTTCCGGTTGCTCTTAACCTAGCCTGTCAATCTGAAGGGTTGGGGCCCGCGGGGGTTAAGAGTTGTTTCCAAATACGTGAACATGGTGTTCAGGTATGCGAAGATCAGTGGATATGCGGGTATCCCACGGGCAGAGGGGTAGGTGGTAGGGTGGTAACAGCCCTGTCATCCTTCGTATTCCCCCACGTTCGGATATTCGGTAGGAGTCATGTAAAGTCTCTATTTGCTGGCAGACTAGCTATGGGGATGTCCCTATCATCTCAAACCTGATCCTATCTCTAGACATGCTAGTTAGATGACTTACTAACAGTTCTTAGCATAGTTATATACGAACCATGCCTGCTCAGTAGTTATATTCTTTTATTCTTTATTTTATCTTTTATCCTTGAGGATGACCCAGATGTGTGTCCACTATCTCCAAATATCATATCTTACCCTTGTTTACTCTATGCCTACCATGCATTTTAATAAGTAATCATGTTATAACCATGCTAGATATAAATACCTTCCTACGGGAATTATAAATACGACACCCATTTACGGGTTGAAATGCTACAATGATAGTTCTGTGTGCTTGTAGAGTTATTCTTATTTCATACTGAGCTATCGATTGGTGTACCTAAGTACCTTTACTTAAGATTGTAATCCTTGTGCCCTCACCCGGCGCTGGGCCACAGCTTTGCATATCGTAAGTAAGGATGGTTAGGAACGCCAATCTGGCATTACTAATCATCAGTACCAGACTGCACTGCCTAGGCCCGCGCCGTAAAGAGCCTTGGGTTATCATTCTAAAGTGATGGTGGTTAGGATATGCCAAGAATGTTTCTAGTGCTATCATTAGGGATGGACTCAAACTCTATCTTTAGTGGTTTCGCTAAGAAATGCCAACAGCTTGCAGAGTTACCCTTGGTACGTCTTGTGTCACCGCTAGAGTTTAGCGTTGCTTAGCATTTCTTGCGTCGTTGGTCAGGGTAGCCTGACACCCTATACTAGTAACCGCTCAGGCTTGCATTTAAGCAGTGCTGGTTAGGTGCCACCATTTCTAGATACTTGTCACATCTTAGTCTAGCCGGTGTGTGTTAAGATTTGCCAACAAGCATTTCTGGCGCCGTTGCCGGGGAAGCGTCGTACTAGGAATCTCTAATAAATTGGAATCTGTGGTCTACTCTAAAATCTAAGTATCCATTAGTGTTAGGGGCTTACCCTTCACTTGTCTTGTTTATCGTTATCGTGAATCTAGACAGTACATGAGCGGATTTCAATTGCCGCCAAACTTCGTTGAAGATCCTGAGCAATTGTTGAAGAGAACTAGACGCCGTCAGGTTTCTCCTCAAAGGTTCAACTCAGAGACCGAACCACTCGTGGAAGGAAGTCCCACACCAGCTGTTGAGGCAGTCATGACCCAGAAGACCATCGTTGAGTTCTCGTTCCCGTCAGCTGACTTTGTCGCTACGGGCCCAAACCTGAACTTGGGCGATGCAACCTTTGAGCTCAAGCCTGCACTGATCAACATGGTGCAAGCCAATC
The DNA here is from genome assembly GCF_000003195.3 of Sorghum bicolor. Lineage (NCBI taxonomy): Eukaryota > Viridiplantae > Streptophyta > Magnoliopsida > Poales > Poaceae > Sorghum > Sorghum bicolor. The sequence goes on along the minus strand of NC_012876.2, from coordinate 14,727,528 downwards.
CATTCTGTGGGAAGCCACATCAGGACGCCAATGACCACCTTCAACACTTTTTGGAGGTGTGCAACACTTTTACAGTCAAGAACGTCACGGCAGACGCCATCCGCCTTTGCCTTTTCCCATTTTCACTCTTGGGCAAGGCGAAGCAGTGGTTCTACGCCAACAAGAGCGAAGTGACAACTTGGGACAAGTGTGGCAATGCTTTCCTCAAGAAGTTCTTCCAAGCGGTCAAGACTAGTGCCCTGCGTGGGAAGATTTCGAGCTTCCAGCAACAGTCCGATGAGATGATTCCTGAAGCATGGGAACGTCTCAATGCGTACATTCGCGCCTGTCCTCATCATGCGATAGGTGAATGGCTCATTATTCAAGGTTTCTACCACGGGCTAACTGGCATGGCCCGTAGTCACCTTGATGCCTTAGCTGGAGGGGCATTCTTGCAGAAAAATGTCAAGGATGCCAAGGACCTCATTGAAAAGGTGGTCATCAACCAAAGATGGAATGAGGAGCGCCTCCAGCCCAAGACGAGAGGTGTCCATGCCCTCAATGAGGTGGACATGCTCTCTGCCAAGATGGACCTCCTTATGAAGAAAATAGAGGAATCTTCCTCTAAAAAGGGAAGTGAGGCCATCCAGACCCCTGCCGCTGTTCGTGCTGTGGAAACTGATCCATGGTGCGAGGTATGCAGAGGAGATGATCACTTAGGCAATAACTGGCCCGAGACCTAGGAGGAGGTGAACTACATCAACAACAACTTCAACAATGGGAACCGGCCCCAACAACAACAATGGAGTTCACGCCCATTCTACCAAGGCCAAGGTATGGGTTACAATAATAATTCTAGTAATTCCTTTGGTAACCAACCTTCTCTTAGAGATCTTGTGCTAGGCCAAACTAAAATTAATGATAGTATCAATAAGAGAATTGTGGCTAATGACAAGATCCTAGAAAGCCTTAGTGAGAAAATGGACAGCTTTAATTCTGCCATGAAAAATCAATTGAGCTTCAATAAAATGTTAGAAACATAGTTGGCTCAATTAGTTGCAGCTGTCCCATCATATGAACAAGGTAGGATCCCAGGGAAACCTGAGGACCCACTTGAGTCTGTTAAAATAGTCTCTACGAGGTATGGTAAGCCTCCGGTCCATTCCAATTGGGGATATCTCCTTGATCCCCCGTTTATCACAAAGAAGGACGACCCAGGCATGCCGACCATCACTTGCAAGATTAGACCACAACTCTTCCACAATGTCTTCTACAACCTTGGATCAAGCGTCAACATCATGTCCAAGGTAATTTAGAAAATCTATTAGGGTGCGTTTTGCTCCCTACCTTTATGAGATTGTAGATGGCGGACCAAACCATTCGGTTCCCTGAGGGAGTTGCTAAGGACATCTTGGTTAAAATCCAAGATGAATATGCCCCTGCCGATTTCGTCATCCTCGACATGGGGGCAAACATCGACGTCCCCGTCATCCTGGGACAGCCATTCCTGAACACGGTGAACGCCGTCATCTACGTCGGGTCTGGCCAGATCCATCTACAGTTCGCAGGTAAGAGGATCAAATGTCCTTTCAATGGCTATAAAACTAACATGCAACCAAAGGACACAAAACTAGAGGAGAAACCTCGCGACAGATCTTGCTGGAGGTACAACAAAGGCAAGTCGGCCAAAAAGGCTGAACAGAAGGAGGAACCCGCCAAGCAAGCGGAACATTCCAAAAAGGAATGGTGAGAGAAGGAGATGCCTGCACGGTCCCCGTCTCCAGGACCGACCGAGGCGTCCACAGAATGAAACCTGACGGAGAGGTCCTGCTCTATGGACCTAAAACAAGGAGCCCTCCACTAACCAGGTATGTCAGTAGTTATCTCATGTTTTTTTGCATTTTAGTTTTGCTTTTCGATTGCATGCTTACTTAAAAAAATGCATTTTTTTGTTTTGACCAACTAACTTAGATATAAACAATAAAACTTGAGAAGAGTGGTTAGAGAAATGGTGAGCTGGTGGGCCACCATTGTCAGGTCGGCCGACCTGGCTTTGTGGGTCCACCACCTCTCCCTCCACTCTGGCTAGAAGTAGAAATCCTAGGAGGGGCAATGGATGCCCTGGGGCTCCCAAGGGCAGGTCGACCGACCTAGCCTTGGTGCCACCAGGCATCCTGCCACCCCCCAATGATGATGTCAAAGGATCTCATGCTAAATACACTAGCTAGAATTTGAGGTGAGATTGTCCAATGCTCATGACTTTAGCTTAGGATGTTACTTTAAGCACTTTGATGCTTTAGGGAACATGCCAACAGCCAAAGCTAGCATAGGGAGTAACAATGCATGCGTAAGGGTCCCCATGGTCCATGGGAATCACTTCGGTGCTTGTCCCTTCTTTTGCTTTCTCCTTTTCCCTTTCACCAAACACTAAACATAGGAATCCGAGGCAACCAGCAACAACTTTAGGTCAACACCACCACCATCTTTTTTAGACAACCCAACATAGTGTTGACACCGTTTTTGGACACGTACCCAGGATCGGTAGAATGTAGATCGGCAAGAAAGGGTAATAGTGACTGGTCTGCAGGAGAGTTGCCGATAAGGATGGTTGCCGATGAGGAGATAGCTGAATGTGGCTAAGTCCGTGGGTGGTGATGCCGATGGCCAGCATTGATCGTTGCCGATGGGGAGTCTGCCGATGACGTGGAAGGAAGACTTGGAGGTTGCCACTTGGTCCGTGGTGGTGTCCCAGCTTGTCACGGCAGCCACTTGGTCCGTGGTGGTGTCCTAGCTCATTACGGCAGGGTAGTTTTATGTTTTCCTTAGTTGTTTAAATTGTTTTGTACACTGATTCTGTTTAAATTTGGAATTCGAATTCTAGTCGTGTCTGGTTGTAGCTCTTTGAGCAGGGTATAAATGTAGATCCTAGGGCCTTGTAATCGACATCTATCAATCAATCAAACACATGTTTTTACTCATATTCCAGCATCTACTTTTCGACGACTTCGTCATATTTTCCTTTTTACTACGAGTTCTTAGGAGTTCGTCGACTTAAGCTCGGCGTATTCTCAAGTTCCGCATGAATACCTCTTGGCCGTGGAATCCGGGCGCATCGCTGTTGTCGGGACCAAAGTATTCGAGTTATCACCTTTGCCGATAGTAAGGTCAAATCGGCTGGCATGCCTTAACGTTTGAATCGGGTATTAGCCCTTTGTGTTTGCAGTTTAGCTTTTGCATCAACACATCTTTTGGCACGCCCAGTGGGACAGTTTCAAGATCAAGATCGACATGGAAACTAGCGATTTTGATTTTGAGAATGTCATCCCCATGACGGAAGCTAACCTCAAGGATGAGCAAAAGCAAGATATTGCGAAGGCTATGGAGGATTACAAGCGACAATGTCTCAAGGCCTTCAGCGCAAACAGGAGTGGCGAGGTGATCCAGAAGAAGCACTGCCAGCTCCTCGGCAGGTTACTTTTGACGCCAATCCTGGTAAACTCCAAGACATGGTCGATACTGCTATCAACCGTGCCTTAATTAACCAAGCTGGTGTGTTGTCCAATACGGTTTTCAGTGCCATGGCTAGAACTTTCAAAGAAGGACAATTGCCACCAAATTATGTGGGCCCTGTCTATCATCAGCCAGGAGCACCAGTGGTTATGGCCCCATCGGCTGCTACGGCCGCTGCAGGCACAGAAACTACTGTTCGCCCGAGCACGCTAGGAGTGTCTAATGCGCAATCCACGCCGATGCCGTCCAATTCATCAACATCAGATGAGTCGATCAAGCTTGCTACAGATCTATTGGCATCGGTAATGTCGGGATCGGTTCCTCCTAATTGGTGGGGTTATGGTATGCCTCCAGAGTTGACGTTGAAGACACCTGGTACATCTCAGACGACTGATGTGAGAGGCAAGGCTACTATGGCATCGGCACCCCCAAATATGCCGATGAATCAGAGTCCCCAGTATACTACAACCACTACTGCAAGGCCTCACACTGGGAATTCTCAAGCTCCAACGTTCCAGATGCCTAACGCGTCGGCAGATTCAATGCTGACGCAACAGAGGTTTACGACTCAGCCAAGGTATGTCAATTCAATGATGATACCCAATTATCAGTCATCGACAGGGCCTATGCCGATGAACGCTAATAATGGATGGCTTGGGCAGCAAGTCTTTCCACAAACGCCCCAACAGAGTCATCAGGTCTACCCTGGGTTCCAGAATCAGGGATTGCCCAACCAGCCAATGAATCTTGGGCAGCAGATCGGCAGACAACAGATTGGCTAGCAACAGTTTGGCGGTCAGCAGATCGGTGGTCAGCAAGTTGGCGGCCAATTGACCAACCCGATGTTCCATGCAGATCGTGCACCGCACAGACACGTAGAAGCTTACCAGCAGGTGCCGGATCCGCAACCGCCTCATCGGCAAGATGCCGATGCTTATTGGGCCGATAAGATTGCTGAAGTAATGAGAGACCAATTTGGGATAAAACCCAAAGTCAACACTTACTCTTATCGGACGCCATACCCTCCCGCGTATGATTTAATCCCTCTTCCAAATCGGTACAAAGTGCCGGATTTTACCAAGTTTTCTGGGCAAGATGATACATCGACCATGGAGCACGTCAACAGGTTCATCATTCAATGTGGAGAAGCTGCTAATAGGGACGAGTTAAGGGTTCGCTTGTTTTCGTCATCATTGTCTGGATCGGCTTTCACCTGGTTTATATCGTTACCTCCCAACTCAGTAATTACTTGGGCCGATCTAGAGAAACAATTCCACAAATACTTCTTTTCTAGGGTCCATGAGAAGAAGATCACCGATTTGGTCAAATTGAAGCAACGCAATGATGAATCGGTTGAAAGTTTTGTGCAGAGGATACGGGAAGTTAAGAACAAATGCTATAGTTTGGTTCTGGATGATCGGCAGCTAGCCGATTTAGCTTTCCAGGGTTTGTTGCCACACATCAGGGACAAGTATGCATCTCAGGAGTTCAAAAGCTTAAGTCATTTGGTGCAGAGGATTTTTGATCAAGATATCAAGCCTTTTGAGCCCAAGAGAGCATGGAAAAAAAAGGTGTCATTTGTGGATGAAGTGGGAAGCTCGGACTCTGATGAAGAACCAGTCATCGGCTTGGCAGAATGGGTGAAAAATAAAAAGCCGATGTCTTGTCCTTTCGGACATAAAGAGCCAGAAAAATTCGCATTTGACATCACTAAGGCCAATAGGATATTTGACTTTCTACTTCAAGAGGGTCAGATCAAATTGTCACCCAATCATGTAATACCATCGGCTAAAGAGTTAAAAAGGATGAAGTACTACAAGTGGCACAATGCAACTTCTCACAGCACCAATGAGTGCAAAGTTTTTAGACAACAGTTGCAATCGGCTATAGAATCTGGAAGGATCAAATTCGACAGCTCTAAAGCTTAGAAGCCGATGAAGATTGATCAACACCCTTTCCCAACGAACATGCTGGATGCTAAGGGAAAGGCCAAGGTCTTGACATGAGAGGCAGCTGAAAGGAGTGCATCGGTGGATCCTCAGCATCAAATTACTACTGCCAATGCCAAGGGAAAAGGCTTAATCCAGGAGGGGACTAATTCAAGAAGGCCTCCCCGATCTGGTATTGTGATAACTCACAGAAGGCCTCGGGAGACTTGGCAGCAACGTGAGGATCGATATCGGCGCCAGCAAGAGGACTATCGTCGGGAAGAAGAAAGACGCCAACAGGAGTGGAATCGGCATAGGGATCACTAGAATTGCCCGTTCTTCATCCATTTGTTGGGAGGAAAATATCAAACTTCCCACTGTCAGAGATTGTCCTGAATGTAACGGTTATGATCGGTATGACAGATCCGATCGGCGCTATCACAATGACGATCGGCGATTCGATGGACCGATTAGGGGGAGAGCGTCCGTTCATGATCGGCTGGGGTGCAGGCTCAGTGTGCATGACAGGCTCGACGATCGTGTTGAATATTTTCCCAGAAACCAGGAAGAACTTGAAGAGATGGCTAATGCACGGGTTCCCGATGAATTCATCTTCTGCAGGGACGCCAATACTTATCGGATGGAGTAAGGGAAAATCATCGACCATCGGTAAGGCAGCAGCAACTTCCTCCATGGTGTCTAGAGGGGTTGACTAGGACGCAGAAGAGAAGGTTACAGCGCGACAGGCGAGAAGAGTTAAGCAAGGGCGAGAACTCTAGTTAGTCTGGGGATCAGCAACAATTAGATCCTAAGGGAAAAGGTCCATCGGCAGGTGTCAACATGGTATTTATGTTGCCGATGGAATTCCTTGCGCCGTCCAGCGATGATGAGTTGGAGTTTTCCGACCAGATAGCTCAGCTAGCCCTGGATCCGATGACGGCTATCTTTGAAAAGCCTGCCGATGATGAAAGACAACATCTTAAGGCTCTGTTTGTCAAGGGAAGAGTGGATGGTCAGCCGATGACCAAGATTTTGATTGATGGTGGAGCTGCTATCAATATTATGCCATACGCAGTGTATCGGAAGCTTGGGAAAGGAGATCAGGATTTGACCAAGACCGATATGATGCTCAAAGATTTTGAAGGGAACGTGTCTCCAGTTAAGGGGGCAATATGCGTTGAGTTGACCATCGGTAGCAAAACCTTGCTGACGACCTTCTTCATGATCAGTGGAAAGGGTGCCTATAACTTACTGTTGGGAAGGGATTGGATTCATGCCAATTGTTGCATCCCATCTACAATGCACCAATGCTTGGTCTAGTGGGTAGGTGACAAGATGGAGATTGTCCCGGGAGATTCTTCCTATGTTATTGCATCGGCAGAGGCAGACACCTATGAGAGAACTAGGTGTATTTCAGGAGAAGTCTGGGAGAAGGATTTTCTCAAGGTTGCCGATTATGAAATTCCACCGATCCAAGCAGTCGGTTCTGATGAAGGTTTTTAATGGATAGGTTCGCCGATGATGGAAAATTAGGCCAGGGATTCACATCGGCCGATGATCTGCTAGAAGTAGATATAGGTAGTGGTGATAAACCTAGGCCTACTTTTATTAGTGCTAAATTAAATTCTGAGTGTAAGCAGCAGTTGACTGATTTATTAAAGGAATATAAAGATTGCTTTGCTTGGGATTATACTAAGATGCCTGGTTTGGACCGATCAATTGTTGAACATCGGTTGCCTATCAAGTCTGGATTTCGGCCACATCAACAGCCAGCTCGCCGATGTAATCCTAATATTCTTCCTGATATTAAGACCGAAATAACCAAACTCATTGAAGCCAAATTTATTCGGCAGTGTCGGTATGCCGAGTGGATTTCCAATGTTGTTCCGGTTTACAAGAAGAATGGGAAGCTTCGGGTCTGCATTGATTTCAGGAATCTTAACAAAGCTACACCGATGGATGGCTACCCAATGCGAGTTGCCGATCTGCTAGTTGATGCTACGGCTGGGCATCGGATTATCAGCTTTATGGATGGCAATGCAGGATACAATCAAATATTCATGGCTGAAGAAGATATTCCGAAGACTGCATTTTGATGTCCTGGTCATGTTGGGTTATTTGAATGGATAGTCATGACCTTTGGCTTGAAGAATGCTGGTGCTACTTATCAGAGAGCCATGAATTTTATATTTCATGAGTTCATCGGCAAGCTGGTGGAAATTTATATTGATGATGTGGTGGTTAAGTCTGGAGACTTCACAAAGCATCTTGCCGATTTGCGAAAGGTGTTAGAATGCACGAGGAAGCATGGTTTGAAAATGAATCCCAATAAGTGTGCATTTGGTGTATCGGCAAGGCAGTTTCTTGGTTTCATGGTACATCAAAGGGGGATTGAAATTAGTCGAAGATCCATTGATGCTATCAACAAAATAGTTGCTCCTACCAACAAGACTGAGCTCCAATCCTTGATCGGCAAGGTAAATTTTATCAGAAGGTTTATATCTAATTTGTCTGGTAAAATTCGTGCTTTCAGTCCTTTTCTTAAGTTGAAAGCCGATCAAGAGTTTGTTTGGGGGCAAGAGCAACAGTTGGCCCTAGATGAAATCAAGAATTATTTGGTAAATCCTCCAGTTCTGATTCCTCCTCAGCAAGAGAAACCCTTCAGATTATATTTATCTACCGATGGGATGGTCATCGGTTCAGCTTTAATTCAAGAATTTGAAGGGAAGGAACGTGTGATTTACTATTTAAGCAGGAGGTTGATTGATGCTGAGACCAGGTATTCGCCTATTGAGAAACTATGCTTATGCTTGTACTTCTCTTGTACTAAGTTAAGGCATTATTTGCTATCGGCCGAATGCACGGTTATTTGCAAAGATGATGTGGTCCGATACATGCTGTCTATGCCAATCATGAGTGGCAGGATCGGTAAGTGGATTTTGGCGCTGTCAGAATTCGATCTGCGTTATGAGTCGGCTAAAGCAGTTAAGGGACAGATTATGGCCGATTTTGTAACCCAAAATTGTGGCACAGTGGGGGCTTTGGAAATTGTACCTTGGACGCTCTTCTTTGATGGATCCACATGTGACCGGGGGGCAGGAATCGGCATAGTATTAATTTCCCCTCGAGGGAGGAAGTATGAGTTTTCCTTGCCGATTGTTGCCACGTCCACAAATAATCAAGCTGAGTATCGAGCTTTGATAAAGGGTCTGGAATTGCTGAGGGAAGTTCATGCTGAAGCCGTGGAGATCTTCGGGGATACTATGCTAGTTATAAATCAATTGGCTGGAAGCTATGAATGCCGAAGTGAGGTCTTGATAACTTATTATGAGAGGAGTATGCAACTGTTGAAGGAATTCAAGGATTTCCGGTTAGAGCATGTTCATCGATTGCATAATGAAGAGGCCAATCGGTTGGCTCAGCATGCCTCAGGATATCAGCCTATGATTAATGCAATATCGGCAATCGGTGCCGATGATTGGAGAAAAGAAATCATTGATTATTTGAAGGATCCATCTAAAAAGGTTGAGAGATGAATTCGGTTTCAAGCTACCAAGTATGTGCTCCTCGGAGATGAATTGTATTATCGAACTATTGATGGGGTTCTTCTCAGATGTTTAGGTGGTGATGAAGCTAAGGGTTTGATGGGAGAGATCCATGAAGGGGTATGTGGAGCACATCAGTCGGCTTTTAAGATGAAGTGGATGATTAGGAGGAATGGGTATTATTGGCCAACCATACTTGAAGATTGCTTTAAATATTTCAAGGGATGTCAAGGATGTCAGAAATTTGGCAATGTTCAAAGAGCACCCGCATCGGCCATGAATCCCATTATTAAACCTTGGCCGTTCCGGGGATGGGCTATTGATTTAATCGGTCAAATTTATCCACCATCCAGCAAAGGGCATAAGTTCATCTTGGTTGCCACCGATTATTTTACTAAGTGGGTTGAAGCTATTCCCTTGAAGAAAGTTACATCGGCCAATATGATTGATTTTGTGAAAGAGCACATCATTTACCGATTTGGAATTACTCAGACAATTACTACCGATCAGGGCACTATGTTCACATCAGGGGAGTTTGATGAATTTGCAATCGGTATGGGAATTAAAGTATTAAATTCTTCTCCTTACTATGCTCAAGCTAATGGGCAGGCCGAGGCATCTAACAAAGGGATCATCAAGCTTATCAAACGAAAAATTGAGGAAAATCCTAGGAAGTGGCATACATTGTTGAACGAAGCTTTATGGTCGTACCGGATGGCTTGTCATGGGTCGACCAAGGTTTCATCTTATCAATTGGTTTATGGGCATGATGCAGTGTTACCTTGCGAGATTAAGGTTGGATCTAGGCGACTAGCTTTTCAAGATCAATTGGCTGCCGATGATTATGCTACTTTGATGACAGACGAGTTAGATGGCTTGGCAGGGCATCGGTTAAAGGCCTTGATGAGTATAGAAGAGAATAAAAGGAGGGTTGCCAGATGGTATCATAAGAAAGTAAAGGCTAAGGAGTTTGCCGATAGAGAATTAGTGTGGAAGTTAATCTTACCGATTGGGACTAAAAGTCCAAAATTTAGGAAGTGGTCTCCCAATTGGGAGGGTCCCTATCGGATAAGTCGATCGGCTCCTGGTAATGCCTATATTTTAGAAACTCTCGAAGGAGTTGAATTTCCCAGAGCATTAAATGGCAAATATCTGAAGAAGTACTACCCGAGCATATGGGTCGATGCATAAAAGTTTAAGTGCCGATAACATTCCTATCGGCTGGATCAAAATGTATCTCGGACCTGATTTAATGCTTTGAGAAAAGTGCCGATAACAGTCCTATCGGCTAGACCAACATGTTAAGAGTGTTCAAAAGAAAGAAGCAAGTATGATGCCAATGAATAATTCACATGTTCAGCAACGCTTGGATCGCCGATATAGCACGCAAGCAGATCTGGTTGGCTGCTTCTATCTCTTTGATGTCTTCATCGACAGAACCTTCCACCGGCTTCAATTTCTTCTTCAACTGCAGCGCTTTACGGCCATGGACATTTCGCTCTTGCTTAAGGAGTTTGATCGCCACAGGCAGCTGGTTTTCTTCTTGTCGAGCCTGGGACAAGGCTTCTTCTACTTGTTTAAGTTCTGCCAACAGGGCTTCTCTCCTTGCCGATAGATCGGAGATCTTTTGTTTCAGCATGTCTCTCGAGGACTCTAGGGTGACGATGTTTTTATGCTTCTCATCGGCAAGGAGCTTCACTTTCATCATCTCTTCTGAAAGTTGAGCTTGGGCAGCTCTATCGGCAAGACGTTGAACAGCCCTTTGGTACTGCAATTGGCGGCTCTCCAGATGCGCAGCTTGAAAAAGAACTTCTTCAGCATCGGCAGGGATCTGGCCTCTAAGGGTCTTGAACAGAGCCTTGGCTAGGTCGGAGTCATCAACCAGTTGAGCTGTGTCTTGGTGAAGGAGGGCAGATAATTCTTCTAATTTCGCCCTGATTTCTGCCGATGTAATTCCAACTGCCCGAGAGGAACTGGCTTCCTCACCTTCATCTTCGGAGATGTCAATGGCGAAAGAGAACAAACTATCGGGAGAGTCTTGTTCCTGAAAAAGAAATAAAACGAGTTATTTTGTGGTCAGGTATTGATAAGTGATGTAGACAGGGATTGGGTAACTTACTTGTTTCAGGGCAATCTCTCGCCTCTGATTGGAAGATGCCGATGGAACCACAGGTTGATCGGCTGGGGTTGCCGACGGGACTATGTCAGCTGAAAGGATGACAAGAGTAATTATAAGATAGGGAAAACAAGTTCATCGGCAATGCTTTTGTAAAAGTATGTTACCTTGAGGAGGTGCAGTGCTTGTCTGGATCGAGGAAACTACCGATGCTATGATTGAGCCTGCTGGATCGGTAGTCTGCTGGCCCATATCAGCCGATGTGTCTTCTGGCTAAGGTGCTTCTGGCTGGGGCTCTTCTGGTCGGGGTTCTTCCACTTGAGGTACTTCTTGCGGCTGAGGGGGAGATGGTGCTTGCTGTGTCTGTGTTTCTGGAGAAGAGGGAGAAGATTCTACCTTAATTGGAGATACCGGGGGAGGAGGAGGCGTTGTTACTCTCTGGCGCTTTGTTTGTGCTCTGGTACTCTTGGCACCTTTTCTCTTCGGCTGACTGGACTAGGGGGCATCGGCACTTGTCCTTTTGGTATTTGCCGATGCGCCGGTGTGCTGATATAGAAAGGGAAAATTATGAGTACAAGTGTAATAGATGTAAGACTGGAATCGGTATGAAAAAGTTTGAAAATATACCTTGAAGGCCTGTGCCAAAGCAGAGGCAGCTACAGATGGAGACGTCCTGGTCCTCTTGGTGGTGACCTTCTTGAGGCGTACGCCTTGATGCATGACGGCAGCCAAGGTGGGGGCGTTGTTGCCGATTGAAGAGATCGGACCTGATGGAAAAAGATCAATCGGCTTGCCACTCCTGCTGACCGATGGAGGGACGTTGTCAACTTGCAATATAATACAAAAGTGAGTTACCGATGGAAATAGAATTGAAAGAATTGAAACATCAGTTTGGAGATACTTACAGTATTACTGGGAACTTCGTACTGGGGATCGATCATGCCACGGTACGAGAGAGCCGATTTGCAGAACAAATGCTCCTTCCATTCCTCCCACCATTGTTTGTACGATTGAGTAATGAAGGTGGTTGGGATCCATTCTGATAAGTCTGCATTTGTATCGGCACTCGGTGGCAGTTGGGCTACTCGAATCCACTCGAGGAGGTTAGTAATGGCTTCCCTGGGTTTTATCACATCGGCATAACAGAGTGCAATCGGCAGCTGGCCGAAAGCTAATTGACGGGCTAGTACCGATGGGTTATAAAACTCATAGGTTTGGTTGGAGGTTTTCCCACTGCCGAAGAAGTTTACTGGTATAGCTCTGGGAGTGATCAGTGCCATCATCACTTCATTATCCTTGTTGAGAGCATCGTTGAACGGATGGAAGTCCAAGGGAAACATAGTGTCTGGATCGTCATAGGGCAACCATGCTCGTTGTTCTCTGGTCAGACCTTCATACAGGGTTTGGAAGAATCGGCTGACCTGGTCTGCATTGCCCACTGTACCAGGTAGAACTATGACAGCCTCGCCGAAGTTTAGAGGAGGTCGAGTTGCCGATTCTTCCTCATCCAGTTCATAATCCTCAGTTATATCCCTGGGGAAGCGCTGTGTGAAGAGGTCAAAATCGAGACGCTTGTGCATGTGGTGGCTAAGCCACATGTTGATAAACCACTAGGGACCCCCCAAGTTGCCGATGGACTGGCCGAGCAGGAGTTTCCTAGTTACTTGGTGGAGGAGGTAGTAAGCTGCGCCAAGCAGGTATCGGCTGAGGGGAAATCAGCCACCATTGGCTAATCTTTCTACTGCTGCTAGATAGACGGAAGTTGGTCCTGCCGATCGACCACAAAATACAAACTTGTCCAACCACATGTTCAAGAAGCTGGTCTGTTCCTTTATGTTAACAGGACCTGTTCGTTTGTATTTCTGGATGTACCCTGACCAACAGCCGATGGAGCAAGTTTCTACCTTAGCACTGGGTTTGGTATCAAAAAGGTGGGTGCTATCGGCAGAAGATACATCTAGGCCGGTGAGCATAACCACATCGGCAAGTGTAAGAGAAGCAGGGCCGTGACCAAAGACAAAAGCATTAAGGGTGTCCGACCAGAAATAAGATGCAGCTATCAACAGTGACTCATTCTTATGCATATTGGAAATGGACAGCCTGATGCATTGGTCCAGTTTTCTTTCGCCCCATTGGACTTCATTTGAGTTGCTAACTCTCAGGAACCAATCCTTCCATCCCACGGTAGGACTGGGCCAAGAACGGAAGGTATCCTTCCACAGATCCAAAGAAAAATCTCGTATCTAAGTGGGATTCTGTTTGTTTCTGCATTAATAAGATCGGTGGGATCTGGATTCCCTAACGGACCAAGACATTGGATGTGTGGCTGATCGGTAGGGATGACAATTTTATTGGACAGATCCTAATGGTTTTGAAGAACAAAGAAAGAAAAGGAAAAATGTTTAGTAAAATAAAATTGCTGATGAACAGAGATGCCGTAAAAACACGAGAGGTGGAATGAAGAACTAACCTCAGGAACGGTGAAGTTGATGGCCATCTCCTCACAAAAGGATGATCGAAGGCTTTGAGGTTGGTGAAGAAGGGACTTTGTTGGAGTTCTTGGAGATCTCGAACAACGCCGCCGCCAGGGAGGTGGAGTTGGAACTGTGGAATGATGCGATGGAGAAGGAGTACCCGAGAAGGAACTATTTATAGGACAAAATGGGCAAGGGTAAATCTGACTTATCACTTCGCCGTATCCGTGAAATCCGAGGATACTCAGGGAGATATGGTAACTGTTCGCACGGTAATCAAGGGATTGTGCAGGTGATTTGACAGGAAGCGGTCGTGATCTGGAGATATTTTACTGTGCGAGATTTCCTGGTCGGTCCATCGGCAGTGCCTTGTAACGGTAATATTGCCGATGGGCGGATAAAGTGGGGATATCCGTCTAGGAAGATAAGATGCTTTACAGAATAGGGTGTCCTGGTCAGTTCATCCGCAGGTCTCTGTAACGGTAACATTACCGATGGACGACTAAAGCGGAGATGTCTGTTTGGGAAGTTGAGGATTTCGAGGAATTTGCGGAGGAATCGAACCAAGGTTATTCAGATTAAGGTTGTCGGTTACCAAATTGAGAGGATTAATTACGGGAAGACATCATTACTGCAGAGAATTTTGGAGCATTAATGATTTCATACTCCGAAATTGGGGGGCATGTGTTGACACCGTTTTTGGACACGTACCCAGGATCGGTAGAATGTAGATCGGCAGAAAGGGTAATAGTGACTGGTCTACAGGAGAGTTGCCAATAAGGATGGTTGCCGATGAGGAGATAGCTGAATGTGGCTAAGTCCTTGGGTGGTGATGCCGATGGCCAGTATTGATCGTTGCCGATGGGGAGTCTGCCAATGACGTGGAAGGAAGACTTGGAGGTTGCCACTTGGTCCGTGGTGGTGTCCCAGCTTGTCACGGCAGCCACTTGGTACGTGGTGGTGTCCCAGCTTGTTACGGCAGGGTAGTTTTATGTTTTCCTTAGTTGTTTAAATTGTTTTGTACACGGATTCTGTTTAAATTTGGAATTCGAATTCTAGTCGTGTCTGGTTGTAGCTCTTTGAGCAGGGTATAAATGTAGATCCTAGGGCCTTGTAGTTGACATCTATCAATCAATCAAACACACGTTTTTACTCATATTCCAGCATCTACTTTTCGACGACTTCGTCATATTTTCCTTTTTACTATGAGTTCTTAGGAGTTCGTCGACTTAAGCTCGGCGTATTCTCAATTTCCACGTGAATACCTCTTGGCCGTGGCATCCGGGCGCATCGCTGTTGTCGGGACCAAAGTATTCGAGTTATCACCTTTGCCGATAGTAAGGTCAAATCGGCTGGCACGCCTTAACGTTTGAATCGGGTATTAGCCCTTTGTGTTTGCAGATTAGCTTTTGCATCAACACATAGCATGATTGGAGTGGTGGGGGGCAAAAGCCATGGTTGACCGACCCTGCTTTTGACCCCACTTGGTGACCTGTGCAAGCACGAGGCTAGGTTCCTTGTCCAAAGTTGAAGGCATGCTTCAAAGGGGGTGAACCCCGGTCGGCCGACCAGCCCTATGGGGGGTGTTGACGGTGGATATACCATAGAAATCCACATACAAAACACCGTCAACATGCCTCGGTTGCAAGGGGAAATGACATGACATGAACATATTTTATCCATAACTAGTTCCACTTGTACTCTTAGCTTGTTTATACAGGAACAACAAATTCAAGACATTATTTGACAAAGCCAACATCAGAATCATCAAGAGGAGATCGAGGGGACAACAGGTGACACCCTGGGCCCACAGGGAGGGGGTCGCCCGACCCCTCTTTGGTGGGACCCAAGTGTGCCACCTAGTCCACCGACATAAGGGACCCCTGTGGACACTGCTGGTGGGCCCAGAGGCCCAGAAGTGGGGTCGCCCGACCCCACATCAAAGGCGGTTCCAGGGTCGGTGGCCTCCCACCGACCTTCCCCACATGTCCCACATGTTGATTTGCCCCTGCCGTTGATCAAATGGCGGTTGTGAGGTCGGTTTGATCCAAGGGTGGAGAGAAGATGTCACGCGGATCGATGACGTGGCGATGGAGTAACCCCTACTCCATCTCCCTCTATAAAAGGCAGCCTCCATCCTTCATTTCAAGTGTGCAATTCCAAGGCCAAGTGCATTACAAGTTCCAAGCATACAAGTAGAGTAGTAGTTAGTCTAGAGTGGGAGTTAGAGTCGAGTCGAGCGAAGCTCGGGGTCTCCGGAGTCGTCTTCTGGAGAGTCTGGTATAGCTCTTGTACCTTTCTACTTTTGTAAGACTTTCCTTTTATTAATATATTATTCTTACTTTACTTTACTGAGTTCTTACTTAGTGCAAGTCTTTTAGTCTTGTTGTGCATTTACTTTAGTAATATAGTTGTCTTAGTGAAGTTAGTGACCTGTAACCACTCCTGTGTGTGCATCATCGTCCTATCTTGTATAGGAGCTCTAGCTAGCTGCAACTAGTTAGAGTTGTAGGATTAAGTGTGAGCGTGGTGCTCATACTTAAGATTACCTTTGATTACCGCTGGCTTGAACGGAAAGTAGGAGCGCACTCCCTAGTAGGTGACAGATCGTGGGCGGCATTAGGTTCTCCTCACGTACAGGCTAGTTCTTAAAAGGTAAGGCGTCCATAAGCCCAATAGTCGCTTTCGGTAAGGGGTTAGGTGAAAAACCTTCTAAGCGTCTTACCAGCTCGGCTATCCCTCGCACACAGTTAGTAAGGCTCTAGCGTAGTTAAGGCAATTATCTATTAAAGTAAGTCACAGAAGTCAAGTTAGATACATAGGAGTCCTTTACTCACTCGTTGTCCTCCCACCTAGCTAACTCTACCATTTACCTTTAGCATAGGACCTTGGATTCACCACTACCCTTCCTATTCGTTATTTACCACCCTTATTCACTAGTTGATACTAGACAACTCAAGGAATCTCATTCCCCTTTTTGTTAAACACACTTAGCCGCTTTCCCTTGGGAAAATATAAATTACGATACCTTGGAATACTACTTGGTGAAGTGCTACAGCGGTACATTCTGTGCGCTTGCGGAATTATCCAATAGTAAATAGAGTTACCCTACCAGGGCACTTCTGGCGCCGTCGCCGATATCCGGTGGTTGCGTTAAGAAGTGTCAACAAGCATTTCTGGCACCGTTGCCGGGGAGAGCGTCTGTCTAAGAGTTTTAACAAAAAGAGAATCCAGAGTTTGCTAGTTATCAAGTAGTGATAGGGATAACCCATCACTTGTCTTGTCTTCCTTTATTGTGAAGCCTGACAGTGTATGAGCGGTTTCCAATTGCCGTCAAACTTCGTTGAAGATCCTGAGCAACTGTTGAGGAGAACTAGACGTCGTCAAGTTCCACCTCAAAGGTTCATCTCGAACCTGAATCCGTTAGAGGAAGGAGTATCTGCACCGGTTATCAAAGAAGCTATGGCCCAGAAGACCATCTCTGAGTACTCTGCACCGTCGGCTGACAATGTCGCCATGGGTCCGCAGCTTAACTTGGGGGATGCAACTTTTGAGTTGAAGCCTGCGCTTATCAATATGGTGCAAGCCAATCCCTTCTGTGGAAAGCCACACGAGGATGCCAATGCCCATCTCCAACACTTCTTGGAGGTGTGCGGCACCTTCACCATCAAGAATGTCGCCGCAGACGCCATCCGTCTTCGCCTCTTCCCATTCTCGTTATTGGGGAAGGCGAAGCAATGGTTCTACGCCAACAAGGGTGAAGTGACCACGTGGGAGAGGTGCGCCAATGCATTTCTCAAGAAGTTCTTTCCGATGGGCAAGACCAGCGCCCTTCGTGGAAAGATTTCCAGCTTCCAACAGCAAGCGGATGAGACGATTCCCGAAGCATGGGAATGTCTGCAGGAGTACATTCGCGCCTGTCCTCATCATGGGATAGAGGAGTGGCTCCTAATCCAAGGTTTCTACCATGGCCTGACCGGTTTGGCCCGTAGTCACCTTGATGCTGCCGCTGGAGGAGCATTCTTGCAACACAATGTCAAGGATGCCAAGGACCTCATTGAAAAGATGGTTATAAACCAAGGATGGAATGAGGAACGCCTCCAACCCAAGAGAAGAGGTGTCCATGCCTTGAATGAGGTGGACATGCTCTCTGCTAAGATGGACCTCTTAATGAAGAAGATGGAAGAAAGTGCCAAGCAAGAGACCATTCAACCTTACGCCACTGCACGGGCCATTGAATCTGATTCATGGTGCGAAGTGTGCGGAGGAGATGATCATTCGGGAAACAATTGTCCCGAAACAAAGGAGGAAGTGAGCTTCATCAACAACAACAACAATGGGTACCGGCCCCAACAACAGCAATGGAACTCGCGCCCCTTCTACCAAGGTAATCAAGGTAATGGTTACAATCAAAATTTCAATAATTCTTTTGGTAACCAACCTTCTCTTAGAGATCTTGTCTTAGGCCAATCTAAAATCAATGATAGCATTAACAAGAAAATGATGGCTAATGATAAGATCCTTGAAAACTTAAGTGAAAAGTTGGATAGCTTTAACTCTGCTATGAAAAATCAGTTGAGCTTTAACAAAATGCTAGAAACACAATTAGCTCAATTAGCAGCAGCTGTCCCATCCTTCGAGCAAGGTAAGATCCTAGGGAAACCTGAGGACCCAATTGAAGGAGTTAAACTAGTTACTACGAGGTTCGGTAAGCCACCGGTACAATCCAACTGGAGCTATCTTCTGGATTCGCCCTTCATCACCAAGAAAGACGACCCAGGCCTGCCGACCATCACCTGTGAGATCGGACCGCAAATCTTCCACAACGCCTTCTGCGACCTTGGATCGGGTGTCAACATCATGGCCAAGGTAACTTATGATAATTTGCTAGGGGGCCTTTGCACCCCACATTTGTTCGTTTGCAGATGGCAGATCAGACGATCAGGTTCCCTGAGGGGTTGGCAAGGGACATACTGGTAAAGGTCCAAGACGACTACGTCCCTGCCGACTTCATCATTTTGGATATGGGATCCAATAATGATGTCTCGATCATCTTTGGAAGGCCATTCCTCAACACGGTCAATGCAGTCATCTATGTGGGGTCCGGCCAGATTCACCTCCAATTCCCAGGATGGAAGGTGAAATGTCCATTCAATGGTTATAAAGCTAACATGCAGGTGAAGGACAAAGAACCTCCGACTAAGCCTCGCCACATCCGACGCCGAAGGGACAAGAGAGGTAAGTCGGCCAAAAGGGCCGAAAAGAAAGAAGAGGAACCCGCTGAACCAAAAATCAATACCAAGCAAGTATGGCGGGAGAAAGAGGTGCAATCAAGGTCCACGTCTCCGGGACCATCTGATGCACCCAAAGAATGAACAAGATGGAGAGGTCCTGCTCTACGGACCTAAAACATGGAGCCCTTGCTGATAAGGTAAATCAGTAGTTATCCCATATTTATTTTCTGCATTTCAATTTCTACTATTCACTTTTCAATTGCATTCTTACTTTGAATTTTGCATATCTTATTTCGACAAAATGTTTAGCCATAATAAATAAAATCTTGAGAATAACTTGTCATAAAAATTTGAGCTGCTGGAGCTCCCAAAGGGGGGTCGCCCGACCCCACCTTGGGGCCCACTTCACCACATTTCAACCTTGCTAGTCATAGAGGTTCCAACCCAGCACTTGGATGCTCTGGGAGCTCCAATGTGGGGGTCGGCCGACCCCCATATTGGCCCCACTTGCCTCCTGCTGGCCACCATTTGAATCACAATGGAGTCCTATGCTTGTAACACTAGCTAAAGTTTGAAAAAGAGTGGTCCCTTGATCCTTTACTTTAGTCATAAGATGCTCCTTTCATCTTTGATTCTTTTGGGACCACTCCACTAGCTTAAATTCTGCAAAGTGGTCACCTAGGCATGCTTGAGTGCTCCCATGGTCCATAGGAATCACTTTAGACATGTCTCCACTTTTGCCATTCATCTTTTACCTTTCACAAAGCACTAAAACAGGGAATCTCAGAAACAATTTGAAAACTTTTGGTGCACACCTAGCCTTTACTTTTCTGGACAATCAATGACACAATGTTTAAAGTGGAGGAGGGGCTAGGATGGGGGTCGGCCGACCCCCATTTTGGACCATCTCTGCAAAATCTTGAAAGCATGCAGAATGGTTCCCTGTATAAAGCTAAGTTCAAATTCAAAGTGCTTCTACGGGGGGTCGGCCGACCCCTATATTGTGGGTCCACTACTTGCCCTTCTCCCCCTATAAATACCACAGCATTGTGAGCTCAACTCCACACCCAAAACCACAAGAACCATTTCGAGCTCACAATCCTTTCTCTTCTCTCTTTGTTACAAGTCATTTCTCAAGTTTAGTTTAGAAATAGTCATCAAAACAAAAACCCAAAAAGATTCCCCTTGCATAGTAGTAGTAGTAGGAGCTTGGTTTGCCTCACTTGTGTAGGAGGATGAAGAAGCATATCTTCGGCAAGTTCAAAAAAGCAAAGGGTGAGAGCTCTTCTCAAGGCTCTCACCATGCTCATGGAAGGGAGGAAGAAGAAGGTTATCATGGGATGGTACCCTACGAGCCTCCATCAAGGATGAGAGAGCCCGAGAGCGGCCTCATGTTAAGCCAAGAAGAGTTGCAAAGGTACTACATCATCCGAGAGGGTCTCTTCCTACACACTAGCATCATCGATCCGGACCTTTTGGCCCGCACAGGTATGGATGTTGAATTCGATAAGGTGTTTAGAGCAATTGGTTGGAGTAGTTTTTGGCAAGTGCCTGAATTTGGAAAAGAATTGCTTGCTAAGGAATTTCTATGCACCCTAAAACTCACAAATAATGGAATATCTTTTCGCATGTGTGAGCAAGAACATCAATTAAATTGGAGTTTGCTAAACACTGCTTTAGGGTGTGAACATGAATGTGAACTTGATCTAGATCATGCCACTAGAATGTTCGATAAATTTAGATTCTGGAAAGCAATTTCTGGCTCTAATGATTGTTCAAATCCTACTCCCATTGAAATCCATAATCCAACCTTGCGCTTTCTTCACTTCTGGATCATGTGCACTCTATATCCTGGCATGGGAACTGATACTTTAATTGATGATGAACTTAAAATTCTCTATGCCATGGTTAGTAAAATCAAGGTCTCCCCTGTGAAACTGCTAGTGAACTATTGGCTTAACTCTATTGAGTATGGGAAGCCCATCTATTTCACATCCTTTATTACTCGAATAGCCGATACTTTTGGATTACTTGAATCACATTATTTTGAAGACATTGGCTATGTTAGAGGAGTGGTAGATGAGAACTTCTTTAT
Source organism: Sorghum bicolor (assembly GCF_000003195.3). NCBI lineage: Eukaryota > Viridiplantae > Streptophyta > Magnoliopsida > Poales > Poaceae > Sorghum > Sorghum bicolor. Next base: position 14,706,647 of record NC_012876.2, on the reverse strand, counting down.
CAATGCTAACATGCTCATAAGAAATCCAAATGGTGAACTTAAAATGATTTATCCGGGCTATACAACCAAAATTCCTCTCCCATGTGCGAGGCGCCGGTTGTATGGGGTCCGCACACTTACCATTAGACTAGCCCAAGTGGCAAGTCCAGATATTGCAGGGACACGCAGGGTGACAAGAAGGATGATGCAAGCCGCCCAGATGGAGCAAGGAGGATCCTCGCACCATGACGTTGAAGAGGGCGATGAAGCGATGTCAGTGGATGCTTCAGACTCCATGGGTCTACCTCCACAACGCACTCCACGCCCAAGGGACAGGGCTAGGCGTCACCAGCCCACAGGTATGGACAGTCTCATTAATGACATGGGCGAATTGCAGATTGGGCAAGAAGCAACATTGCAACTGGCGTTACAAAACGGCCAACATATCCGACGTGTGCGAGAGGAAGACGCACAACGCTGGGCTGGATAGTACCAGAATTTCCCGCCACCACAGTGAGCGAAGATCTAGCTTGGGGGAGATCCTCTCCCCCACTAAGGTAAGTATTCTATCCTATTTATTTTCATGCATTTTATCATTCTTACTTAAAAATAAATAAATAAATAAATATTTATTAGCATTTCCCTTTAGCATATATGCTTCATGTATGTTTATATCCCTCATGGAAATGATGACTAGTTGCTTGTTAATGTTTCTCTAGTACCTAGTATACAACTTAGTATTTCTCTAAGTATGGATCACTTAGCTCACTTAAACTGCCATGAACCTAAAAACTTTGTGGGTTGCAAGTGCTAGAACTAAGTCTAAGTTGTTGTGGGACATGAGATAGTAAGACAAGAGCTACTATAATATTTTTCTAAGCATGCATGATTATCAGAGATTTATTCTTAAAATGATCAAAACCTTAATTGTTCCTCAATGGTGATGAATTCCTACCACAGCCATATCTACTTTACATAATTGCAACCTTTCCACATAAGCTATTTGCTTTGGGTTGAGTGTCGTCAAGTCTTGTTGACCCTTGTTAAGAGACTTTTCATGCTCCTAAGATCAAGATCACGTACACACCACATATATATATGCTGCTTCTACACTGGAAGTACGCAACCACATGTATTTCGCATCCACTAAATAGGTTGCTCCATACTCTAAATGTTAGAACATCTCTCTAAGCATTATTTGGTAAATGAGACATCAAAAGGCTAGGCAAAATGAAATAAAAAGATGGACATGTGCAAGTCCACAGAAAAAGAAAATTGAGCACATGAAAGCTCATATATAAAAAAAAAAGAAGAAAAAAATGCTAGCCATGTCTCAATACATAGAGAGTCTATCAAATAAAGGAGCAACCTAGTCCACCATATATCACACTTGCACATCTTGATCTGGGAGTATGACACTTCTCTTCAAGGATCCGAGCTTTGACTTCGCAATATATGCAAAGTAAGTATGCTATCTCCTTTCATCCCTACCTTGAACTCCACATAAGCCTTTTAGAAATAGGATGAAATAGAGAAGGCAACTCTTACCATATGCCTTGGTGAGGAATCATACACCATTTGAGTGACATGAGAGAACCATAAGAGGAACATTTAAGCTTTCTTTTGAAAATATCACAAAACCTCTGATATGAAACTTGCTAAGAATGAGAAAGTTAGTGCTCAAGTCAAACTGTTCTGTCTCTCAACCACCTAAGACAAAGGAAAAGCCATAAGCCCCATAAGGGACTAAGGTAATAGGGGTAAGTTTACATAGCTAAATTTTTCATGCAAAGAGAAGAACTTTGTTGTACACATGGTACTCTTGAAATGTGAACATAGTAACAATACCTGATCCACCGAGGCTAAGTTTGATTGTTTGCTCGGGACGAGCAAAGGTTAAGCTTGGGGGATCTTGTTGACGGTGGATATACCATAGAAATCCACATACAAAACACCGTCAACATGCCTCGGTTGCAAGGGGAAATGACATGACATGAACATATTTTATCCATAACTAGTTCCACTTGTACTCTTAGCTTGTTTATGCAGGAACAACAAATTCAAGACATTATTTGACAAAGCCAACATCAGAATCATCAAGAGGAGATCGAGGGGACAACAGGTGACACCCTGGGCCCACAGGGAGGGGGTCGCCCGACCCCTCTTTGGTGGGACCCAGGTGTGCCACCTAGTCCACCGACATAAGGGACCCCTGTGGACACTGCTGGTGGGCCCAGAGGCCCAGAAGTGGGGTCGCCCGACCCCACATCAAAGGCGGTTCCAGGGTCGGTGGCCTCCCACCGACCTTCCCCACATGTCCCACATGTTGATTTGCCCCTGCCGTTGATCAAATGGCAGTTGTGAGGTCGGTTTGATCCAAGGGTGGAGAGAAGATGTCACGCGGATCGATGACGTGGCAATGGAGTAACCCCTACTCCATCTCCCTCTATAAAAGGCAGCCTCCATCCTTCATTTCAAGTGTGCAATTCCAAGGCCAAGTGCATTACAAGTTCCAAGCATACAAGTAGAGTAGTAGTTAGTCTAGAGTGGGAGTTAGAGTCGAGTCGAGCGAAGCTCGGGGTCTCCGGAGTCGTCTTCTGGAGAGTCTGGTATAGCTCTTGTACCTTTCTACTTTTGTAAGACTTTCCTTTTATTAATATATTATTCTTACTTTACTTTACTGAGTTCTTACTTAGTGCAAGTCTTTTAGTCTTGTTGTGCATTTACTTTAGTAATATAGTTGTCTTAGTGAAGTTAGTGACCTGTAACCACTCCTGTGTGTGCATCATCGTCCTATCTTGTATAGGAGCTCTAGCTAGCTGCAACTAGTTAGAGTTGTAGGATTAAGTGTGAGCGTGGTGCTCATACTTAAGATTACCTTTGATTACCGCGGGCTTGAACGGAAAGTAGGAGCGCACTCCCTAGTAGGTGACAGATCGTGGACGGCATTAGGTTCTCCTCACGTACAGGCTAGTTCTTAAAAGGTAAGGCGTCCATAAGCCCAATAGTCGCTTTCGGTAAGGGGTTAGGTGAAAAACCTTCTAAGCGTCTTACCAGCTCGGCTATCCCTCGCACACAGTTAGTAAGGCTCTAGCGTAGTTAAGGCAATTATCTATTAAAGTAAGTCACAGAAGTCAAGTTAGATATATAGGAGTCCTTTACTCACTCGTTGTCCTCCCACCTAGCTAACTCTACCATTTACCTTTAGCATAGGACCTTGGATTCACCACTACCCTTCCTATTCGTTATTTACCACCCTTATTCACTAGTTGATACTAGACAACTCAAGGAATCTCATTCCCCTTTTTGTTAAACACACTTAGCCGCTTTCCCTTGGGAAAATATAAATTACGATACCTTGGAATACTCCTTGGTGAAGTGGTACAGCGGTACATTCTGTGCGCTTGCGGAATTATCCAATAGTAAATAGAGTTACCCTACCAGGGCACTTCTGGCGCCGTCGCCGATATCCGGTGGTTGCGTTAAGAAGTGTCAACAGGGGGTCTTGCCATGCCCTTTCACCCCTATAAATAGCACCTCAATGTGAGCTCAATTCCACACCACAACTAGCAGAATCATCTCGAGCTCACTTGGCCTTCTCTCTTCTCTTTAGTGTTCCAAGCCTTCTCAAGCTTAGTGTAGTAGTAGCTAAAAACCAATAAACATTTCCCTTCTACATAGTAGTATAGTAGGAATCTTGGTCTTGTTTGTTCACTTGTGAAGCTAGCATGAAGAAATTCATCACCGCCAAGCTCATCAAAAAGAGGAAGGGTGATGGCTCATCCTCGAGCTCTCACCACTGAGAGTAGGAGCCATGAAAGGGTAGAGGAGTGTTGGCGTTTCTTAGCGAAACCACTAAAGATAGAGTTTGAGTCCATCCCTAATGATAACACTAGAAACGTTCTTGGCATATCCTAACCACCATCACTTCAGAGTTAAAACCCAAGGCTCTTTACAGCGCGGGCCTAGGCAGTGCAGTCTGGTACTCATGATTAGTAATGCCAGATTGGCCTTCCTAACCATCCTTACTTACGATATGCAAAGCTGTGGCCCGGCACCGGGTGAGTGCACAAGGATTACAATCTTAAGTAAAGGTACTTAGGTACGCCAATCGATAGCTCAGTATGAAATAAGAATAACTCTGCAAGCGCACAGAACTATCATTGTAGCATTTCAACCCGTAAATGGGTGTCGTAATTATAATTCCCGTAGGAAGGCATTTATATCTACCATGGTTATAACATGATTATTGTTAATGCAAAAGCTAGATCTGCAAACACAAAGGGCTAATACCCAATTTAAATGTTAAGGCGTGCCAGCCGATTTGACCTTACTATCGGCAAAGGTGATAACTCGAATACTTTGGTCCCGACAACAGCGATGCGCCCGGATGTCACGGCCAAGAGGTATTCACGCGGAACTCGAGAATATGCCGAGCTTAAGTCGACGAATTCCTAAGAACTCGTAGTAAAAAGGAAAAGTATGACGAAGTCGTCGAAAAAAGTAGATGCTGGAATATGACTAAAACTTGTGTTTGATTGATTGATTGATTCCCGTATTACAATGCCCTAGGGCCTACATTTATACCCTGCTCGGAGAGCTACAACCAGACACGACTAAGACTGGAATTCCAAATTTAAACAGACTCCGTGTACAAAATGATTTAAATAACTAAGGAAAACATAAAACTGTCCTTCAGTGACAAACTGGGACACCACCACAGACCAATCGGCCATCTTCGAGTCTTCCTTCCATGTCATCGGCAGACTTCCCATCGGCAACAGTCAATACTAGCCATCGGCATAAACACATCACCATTCATGGACTTAGCCACATTCAACTACCTCCTCATCGGCAACCACCCTCATCGACAACTCTCCTGCAGATCAATGACCATTACCCTGTCTTACCGATCCACATCCTACCGATCCTAGATACGCGTCCAAAAATGGTGTCAACACATGCCCCCCAATTTTGGAGTACGAAATCATTAATGCTCCAAAATTCTCTGTAGTAATGATGCCTTTCCGTAATCAATTCTCCCAATTTGGTAACCGACAACCTTAATCTGAACAACCCTGATCCAATTCCTCCGCGGATTCCTCGTAATCTTCATCCTTCCCAACGGACATCTCCACTTTAATCACCCCATCAGCAATATTACCGTTACAGAGAACTGCTGATGTACTGACCAGGACACCCTGTACAGCGAAGCATCTTATCCTTTCAAACAGATATCTCCACTTTATTCGTCCATCGGCAATATTACCGTTACAAGGCGCCGCCGATGGACCGATCAGGAAATCTTGCATAGTAAAATATCTCCAGATCACGACCGCTTCCTGTCAAATCACCTGCGCAATCCCTTGATTACCGTGCGAACAGTTACCATATCTTCCTGAGTATCCTCGGATTTCACGGATACGGCGAAGTGATAAGTCAAATTTACCCTTGCCCATTTTGTCCTATAAATAGTTTCTTCTCGGGTACTCCTTCTCCATCGCATCATTCCACAGTTCTAACTCCACCTTCCTGGCAGCGGCGTTGTTCGAGATCTCCAAGAACTACAACAAAGCCCCTTCTTCACGAACCTCGACGCCTTCGATCATCCTTTTTGTGAGGAGATGGCCATCAACTTCACCGTTCCTGAGGTTAGTTCTTCATTTCACCTCCTGCGCTTTTAATATATCCCTGTTCATCCACACTTTATTTTACTGAACATTTTTCTTTTTCTTTCCTTGTCTTTCTTTTGCCTTCAAAACCAATAGGATCTGTCCAATAAAATTGTCATCCCTACCGATCAGCCACACCTCCAATGTCTTGGCCCCTTAGGGAATCCAGATCCCACCGATCTTATTAACGCAGAAACAAATAGAATCCCCTTTAGAGCCGAGAACTTTTCTCTGGATCTATGGAAGGACACCTTCCGTTCCTGGCCCAGTCCTACCATGGGATGGAAGGATTGGTTTTTGAGAGTCAGCCACTCAAATGAAGTCCAGTGGGGCGAGAGAAAACTGGACCAATGCATCAGGCTGTCCATTGCCGATATGCATAGGAATGAGTCACTGCTGATAGCTGCATCATATTTCTAGTCAGACACACTCAATGCTTTTGTCTTTGGCCACGGTCCTGCTTCCCCAACACTTGCCGATGTGGTCATGCTTACTGGCTTAGATGTATCTTCTGCCGATAGCACCCACTTTTTCGATACCAAACCCAGTGCTAAACTAGAAACTCGTTCCATCGGCGGTTGGTCGTGGTACATACAGAAATACAAACGATCAGGCCCTGTGAACATAAAGGAACAGACCAGCTTCCTGAACATGTGGGTGGACAAATTTGTATTTTGTGGTCGGTCGGCAGGACCAACTTCCGTCTACTTAGCAGCAGCAGAAAGATTAGCCAATGGCGTCCGATTTCCCCTCAGCCGATACTTGCTTGGCACGGCTTACCACCTCATTCATCAAGTAACCAGGAAACTCCTGCTCGACCAGCCCATCGGCAACTTGGGGGGTCCCTGGTGGTTTATGAATATGTGGCTCAGCCTCCACATGCACAAGCGTCTTGAGTTTGACCTCTTCGCACAGCGCTTCCCTAGGGATATAGCCGAGGACTATGAACTGGATGAGGAAGAATCGGCAACTCGCCCTCCTCTAAACTTTGGTGAGGCTGCCATAGTTCTGCCCGGTACAGAGGGTAACGCAGACCAGGTCAGCCGATTCTTCCAAACCTTGTATGAAGGCCTGACCAGAGAACAGCGAGCATGGATGCCCTACGAAGATCCAGACACCATGTTTCCTTTGGTCTTCCATCCGTTCAACAATGCTCTTAACAAGGATGACGAAGTGATGATGGCACTGATCACCCCCAGATCTATACCAGTAGACTTTTCCGGCAGTGGGAAAACCTCCAACCAAACCTATGAGTTTTACAACCCATCGGCACTAGCCCGTCAACTAGCTTTCGGCCAGCTGCCGATTGCACTCTGTTATACCGATGTGATAAAACCCAGGGAAGCCATCACTAATCTCCTCGAGTGGATTCGAGTAGCCCAGCTATACCGAATGCCGATACAGATGTAGATCTATCAGAGTGGATCCCGACCCTCTTCATTACTCAGGCATACAAACAATGGTGGGAGGAATGGAAGGAACATTTATTCTGCAAATCAGCTCTTACGTATCGCGGCATGATCGACCCCCAGTACAAAGTTCCCGACAATATTGTAAGTATTTCCAAACCGATGTCTCAATTCCTTTAATTTTATTTCCATCGGCAGGTTGATGACGTTCCCCCATCCGTCAGCAGGAGTGGCAAGCCGATTGACCATTTTCCATCAGGTCCGATATCTTCAATCGGCAACAACGCTCCCACTTTGGCTGCCATAATGTATCGAGGCGTACGCCTCAAGAAAGTCACCACCAAGAGGACTAAGACATCTCCATCGGTGGCCGCCTCTGCCTTGGCACAGGCTTTCAAGGTACAATTTCAAACTCTTTCATACTGATCTCATTCTTACATCTGCTGCACTTGTATTCACAATTTTCCCTTTCTGTATCAGCACACCGGCGCATCGACAAGGACCAGAAGCACAAGTGCTGATGCCCCCCAGTCCAGTCAGCCGAAGAGAAAGGGTGCCAAGAGTACCAGAGCACAAACAAAGCGCCAAAGAGTAGCAACGCCTCCTCCTCCCCCAGTATCTCCAATTCCGGTAGAATCTTCTCCCTCTTCTCCAGAAACACAGACATAGTAGGTACCATCTCCCCCTCAGCTGCAAGAAGCACCTCAAGTGGAAGAAACCCAACCAGCAGGATCTCAGTCAGAAGCGCCTCAGCCTGAAGACATATCGGCTGATGTGGGCAAGCAGACTACCGATCCAGCAGGCTCAATCATAGCATCGTTTGTTTCCTCGATCCAGACAAGCACGACACCTCCTCAAGGTAATACATCTTTACAGAGTCATTGCCGACGAATCCATTTTTCTAATCTCATAATTATTTCTACTAATTTTTCAGCCGACATAGTCCCATGGGCAACCCCAGCCGATCAGCCTGTAGTGCCATCGGCATCTTCCAGTCAAAGGCGAGAAATTGCCTTGAAACAAGTAAGCCATCCAATCTCCATCAGTATCATTTGTCAATTCTTGACCACGGAATGACTCACGTTATTTCTCTTCCAGGAACAGGACTCTCCCGATAGCTTGTTTTCCTTTGCCATTGACATCTCTGAAGACGAAGGTGAGGAGGCAAGCTCTTCTCGGGCAGTTGGGGTCATATCGGCAGAAGTCAGGGCAAAGATAGAAGAGTTATCAGCCCACCTTCACCAAGACACGGCCCAGCTGGTGGATGACTCCGACCCAGCCAAAGTTTTGTTCAAGATCCTCAGAGGCCAAATTCCTGCCGACGCTGAAGAAATCCTCTTCCAAGCTGCACACCTAGAGAGCCGTCAGCTGCGGTATCAGAGGGCTGCCCAACGTCTCGCCGACAGAGCTGCTCATGCCCAGCTATATGAAGAGATGATGAAAGTGAAGCTCCTTGCCGATGAGAAGCACAAGAACATCGGCATCTTACAGTCTTTAGGAGATGCATTGAAGCAGAAGATTTCTGATCTATCGGCGAGAAGAGAAGCCCTATTGGCAGAACTCAAGCAAGTAGAGGATGCCTTGTCCCAAGCCCGACAAGAAGAAAGCCAACTGCCGGAGACAATCATGCTTCTTGAGCAAGAGCGAAACATTTATGGCCGTAAGGTGCCGCAGATGAAAAAGAAGCTGAAACCGGTGGAGGGCTCTCCTGATGACGACGTGAAGGAGAGAGAGGAAGCCAACCAGATCCGTCTGCGCGCCATATCAGCAATCCAGGCGCTACTGAACACATGAGCTCTTCATCGGCAATACATCCTCCTCTCCCCCTTTGAGCACTCTCAGTACCTTAGTCTAGCCGATAGGACTGTTATCGGCGTCTTTTAAAACACAAAGTTCAGCTCCAGATACATTTTGATCCAGCCGATAGGAATGTTATCGGCACTTAAACCTTCATGCATCGACCCATATGCTGGGGTAGTACTTCTTTAGATATTTGCCATTTAATGCTCTGGGAAATTCAACTCCTTCGAGGGTTTCTAGAATATAGGCATTACCAGGAGCCGAACGACTTATCCGATAGGGACCCTCCCAATTTGGAGCCCACTTCCCAAATTTTGAACTTTTAGTCCCGATCGGTAAGATTAGTTTCCATACTAAGTCTCCATCGGCAAACTCCTTAGCCTTCACTTTCTTATCATACCATCTGGCAACCCTCTTATTCTCTTCTATACTCATTAAGGCTCTTAGCCGATGTCCTGCTAGATCATCTAACTCGTCTGTCATCAAAGTAGCATAATCATCGGCAGCCAATTGATCTTGAAAACATAGTCGCCTAGACCCAGTCTTAATTTCCCAAGGTAATACTGCATCATGCCCATACACCAACTGATAAGGTGAAACCTTAGTCGATCCATGACAAGCCATCCGGTATGACCACAAAGCTTCGTTTAATAATGTGTGCCACCTCCTAGGATTTTCTTCAATCTTTCGTTTAATAAGCTTGATAATTCCTTTGTTAGATGCCTCGGCCTGCCCATTAGCTTGAGCATAGTAAGGAGAAGAATTTAATACATTAATTCCCATACCGATTGCAAATTCATCAAACTCCCTGATGTGAACATAGTACTCTGATCGGTAGTAATTGTTTGAGGAATTCCAAATCGGTAGATAATATGCTCTTTCACAAAATCAATCATAATGGCCGATGTAACTTTCTTCAAAGGAATAGCTTCAACCCATTTAGTGAAATAATCGGTGGCAACCAAAATTAATTTATGTCCCTTGCTGGATGGCGGATAAATCTGGCCGATCAAATCAATAGCCCATCCTCGGAACGGCCAAGGCTTGATGATAGGATTCATGGCCGATGCGGGTGCTCTTTGAATATTACCAAATTTCTGATAGCCTTGACACCCTTTGAAATACTTAAAGCAATCCTCGAGTATAGTCAGCCAATAATACCCATTTCTTCTAATCATCCACTTCATCTTAAAAGCCGACTGATGTGCCCCACATACCCCTTCATGGATTTCTCCCATCAAACTCTTAGCTTCATCAATACCTAAGCATCTGAGAAGTATCCCATCAATAGTTCGATAATACAATTCATCTTCGAGGAGCACATACTTGGTGGCTTGAAACCGAACTCGTCTTTCAACTTTCTTAGATGGATCCTTTAGATAATCAACAATTTCCTTTCTCCAATCATCGGCGCCAATTGCCGATACTGCATTAATCATAGGCTGATATCCTGAGGCATGCTGAGCCAACCGATTGGCCTCTTCATTATGCAATCGAGGAACATGCTCTAACCGGAAATCGTTGAATTCCTTCAACAGTTGCACACTCCTTTCATAATAAGCTATCAAGATCTCACTTTGGCATTCATAGCTCCCAACCAATTGATTTATAACTAGCATAGAATCCCCGAAGATCTCAACAGCATCAGCATGAACTTCCCTCAGCAACTCCAAACCCTTTATCAAAGCTTGGTACTCAGCTTGATTATTTGTGGACGTGGCAACAATCGGCAAGGAAAACTCATACTTCCTTCCCCGAGGGGAAATTAATACTACGCCGATTCCTGCCCCCCGGTCACATGTGGATCCATCAAAGAAGAGCGTCCAAGGTACAATTTCTAAAGCCTCCACTGTACCGCAATGTTGAGTTACAAAATCGGCCATAATCTGTCCCTTAACCGCTTTAGCCGATTTGTAACGCAGATCGAATTCTGACAGCGCCACAATCCACTTACCGATCCTGCCACTCATGATCGGCATAGACAGCATGTATCGGACCACATCATCTTTGCAAATAACCGTGCATTCGGCCGATAGCAAATAATGCCTTAACTTAGTATAGGAGAAGTACAAGCATAAGCACAGTTTCTCAATAGCCGAATACCTGGTCTCAGCATCAATCAACCTCCTGCTTAAATAGTAAATCACATGTTCCTTCCCTTCAAATTCTTGAATTAAAGCTGAACCGATAACCATCCCATCGGTAGATAAATACAATCTGAAGGGTTTCCCTTGCTGAGGTGGACTCAGAACTGGAGGATTTACCAAATAATTCTTGACTTCATCTAGGGCCAACTGTTGCTCTTTCCCCCAAATAAACTCTTGATCGGCTTTCAACTTAAGCAAAGGACTGAAAGCACGAATTTTACCAGACAAATTAGATATAAACCTCCTGATAAAATTTACCTTGCCGATCAAGGATTGGAGCTCAATCTTGTTGGTAGGGGCAACTATTTTGTTGATAGCATCAATGGATCTTCGACTAATTTCAATCCCCCTCTGATGCACCATGAAACCAAGAAATTGTCCTGCCGATACACCAAATGCACACTTATTGGGATTCATCTTCAACCCATGCTTCCTTGTACATTCCAACACTTTTCGCAAGTCGGCAAGATGCTCTGTGAAATCTCCAGATTTAACCACTACGTCATCAATATAAATCTCCACCAGCTTACCGATGAACTCATGAAATATGAAATTCATGGCCCTCTGATAAGTAGCACCAGCATTTTTCAAACCAAAGGTCATGACTATCCATTCAAACAACCCAACATGACCAGGACATCTAAATGCAGTCTTTGGAATATCCTCTTCAGCCATGAATATTTGATTGTACCCTGCATTGCCATCCATAAAACTGATAATCCGATGCCCAGCCGCAGCATCAACTAGCAGATCGGCAACTGGCATCGGGTAGCCATCCATCGGTGTAGCCTTGTTAAGATTTCTGAAATCAATGCAGACCCAAAGCTTTCCTTTTTTCTTGTAGACTGGAACCACATTGGAAATCCACTCGGCATACCGACACTGCCGAATAAACTTAGCTTCAATAAGTTTGGTTATTTCGGCCTTAAATCAGGAAGAATATTAGGATTACATCGGCGAGCTGGCTGCTGATGTGGCCGAAATCCAGACTTGATAGGCAACCGATGTTCAACAATCGATCGGTCCAAACCAGGCATCTCAGTATAATCCCAAGCAAAGCAATCTTTATATTCCTTTAACAAATCAGTTAACTGTTGCTTACACTCAGAATTTAACTTAGCACTAATGAAAGTAGGCCTAGGTTTATCACCACTACCTATATCTATTTCTACTAGATCATCGGCTGATGTGAATCCCTGGCCTAATTTTTCATCATCGGCGAACCTATCCATTAAAAATCTTCGTCAGAACCGACTGCTTGGATCGGTGGAATCTCATAATCGGCAACTTTGAGAAAATCCTTTTCCCAAACTTCTCCTGAAATACACCTAGTCCTTTCATAGGTGTCTGCTTCTGCCGATGCAATGACATAAGAAAAATCTCCCGGGACAATCTGAATCTTGTCACCTACCCACTGAACCAAGCATTGGTGCATTGTAGACGGGATGCAACAATTGGCATGAATCCAATCTCTCCCTAACAGCAAGTTATAAGCACCTTTTCCACTGATCACAAAGAAGGTTGTCGGCAAGGTTTTGCTATCGATGGTCAACTCAACGCATATTGCCCCCTTAACTGGAGACACGTTCCCTTCAAATTCTTTGAGCATCATATCGGTCTTGGTCAAATCCTGATCTCCTTTCCCAAGCTTCCGATACACTGCGTATGGCATGATATTGATAGCAGCTCCACCATCAATCAAAATCTTGGTCATTGGCTGACCATCCATTCTTCCTTTAACAAACAGAGCCTTAAGATGTTGCCTTTCATCATCGGCAGGCTTTTCAAAGATAGCCGTCATCGGATCCAGAGCCAGCTGAGCTATCTGGTCAGAAAACTCCAACTCATCATCGCTGGACGGCGCAAGGAATTCCATCGGCAACATAAATACCATGTTGACACCTGCCGATGGACCTTTTCCCTTAGGATCTGATTGTTGCTGATCTCCAGACTGGCCAGAGTTCTCACCCTTGCTTAACTCCTCTCGCCTCTCGCGCTGCAACCTTCTCTTCTGCATCCTAGTCAACCCCTCTAGACACCATGGAGGAAGTTGCTGCTGCCTTACCGATGGACGATGATTTTCCCTTGACTCCATCCGATAAGTATTAGCGTCCCTACAGAAGATGAACTCATCGGGAACCCGCGCATTAGCCATCTCTTCAAGTTCTTCCTAGTTCCTGGGAAAATATTCAACACGATCGCCGAGCCTGTCATGCACACTGAGCCTGCCCCCCAGCCGATCATGAACGGACGCTCTCCCCCTAATCGGCTCATTGAATCGCCGATCATCATCGCGATAGCGCCGGTCGGATCTGTCATACCGATCATAACCATTGCACTCAGGACAATCTCTGACAGTAGGAAGCTTGATAGTTTCCTCCCAACAATGGACGAAGAACGGACAATTCTAGTGATCCCTATGCCGGTTCCACTCTTGTCGGCGTCTTTCTTCTTCCCGATGATATTCTTCTTGCTGGCGCCGATACCGATCGTCACGCTGCTGCCAAGTCTCCCGAGGCCTTCTGTGAGTTATTATAATACCGGATCGAGGAGGCCTTCCTGAGTTAGTTCCCTCCTAGATTAAGCCTTTTCCCTTGGCATCGGCAGTAGTGATCTGATGCTGAGGATCCACCGATGCACTCCTTTCAGCTGCTTCCGATGTCAAGACCTTGGCCTTTCCTTTAACATCCAGCATGTTCGTTGGGAAAGGATGTTGATTAATCTTCATCGGCTTCTGAGCTTTAGAGTTGTCGAATTTGATCCTTCCAGACTCTATAGCCGATTGCAACTATTGTCTAAAAACTTTGCACTCATTGGTGCCGTGAGAAGTCGCATTGTGCCATTTGCAGCACTTCATCCTTTTTAATTCTTCAGCCGATGGGATTACATGATTGGGTGACAATTTGATTTGACCTTCCTGAAGTAGAAAGTCAAATATCCTATCGGCCTTGGTGACGTCAAATGCAAACTTCTCTGGCTCTTTATGCCCAAAAGGACAAGACATCGGCTTCTTATTCTTCACCCATTCTGCTAAGCCGATGACTGGTTCTTCATCAGAGTCCGAGCTTGCTGCTTCATCCACAAATGATACCTTTTTATTCCATGCTCTCTTGGGCTCAAAAGGCTTGATATCTTGATCAGAAATTCTTTGCACCAAATGACTTAAGCTTTCGAACTCCTGAGATGCATATTTGTCCCTGATGTGTGGCAACAAACCCTGGAAAGCTAAATCGGCTAGCTGCCGATCATCCAGAACCAGGCTATAGCATTTGTTCTTGACCTCCCATATCCTTTGCACAAAACTTTCAACCGATTCATCATTGCGCTGCTTCAATTTGACTAAATCCGTGATCTTCTTCTCATGGACCCCAAAAAAGAAGTACTTATGGAATTGTTTCTCTAGATCGGCCCAAGTAATCACTGAGTTGGGAGGTAATGATATGAACCAGGTGAAAGTCGATCCAGATAATGACGACGAGAACAGGTGAACCCTTAACTCGTCCCTGTTAGCAGCTTCACCACATTGGATGATGAACCTGTTGACATGCTCCATGGTTGATGTATCATCCTGCCCTAAAAACTTAGTAAAATCTGGCACTTTGTACCGATTTGGAAGTGGGATTAAATCATAAGCAGGAGGATATGGTGTCCGATAAGAGTAAGTGTTGACTTTGGGTTTTATCCCAAATTGGTCTCTCATCACCTCAGCAATCTTATCGGCCCAATAAGCTTCGGCATCTTGCCGATGAGGCGGGTGCGGATCCAGCACCTGCTGGTAAGCTTCCACGTGTCTGTGCGGTGCACGATCTGCATGGAACATTGGATTAATCATTTGGCCAGCAACCTGCTGACCACCGAGCTGCTGGCCACCCAGATGTTGACCACTGAATTGCTGACCAGCGATCTGCTGGCCGAGATTCATCAGCTGATTGACTGCCCCTTGGTTCTGGAATCCAGGGTAGATCTAGCCTTGCTGAAACCCTGTAGCCTGATGATTCTGTTGGGACATTCGTGGAAAGACTGGCTGCTCAGGCCATCCACTATTAGCGTTCATCGGCATAGGGCCTGCCGATGACTGGTAATTTGGCATGATCATTGAATTGACATACTCTGGCTGAGTCAGAAACCTCTGTTGCATCAGCATTGAATCTGCCGATGCATTAGGCATCTGGAACATTGGAGCTTGAGAATTCCCAGTGTAAGATCTTGCAGTAGTAGTTGTAGTATACTGGGGACTCTGACTCATCGGCATATTGGGAGGTGCCGATGCCATAGGAGCCTTGCCTCTCATATCAGCTGTCTGAGATGTGCCAGGTGTCTTTAACGAGTACTTCGGAGGCATACCAAAACCCCACCAATTAGGAAGAGGAACTGGTCCTGACATCGCCGATGCCAATAGATCTGTACTAAGCTTAATCTACTCATCTGAAGTCGGTGGATTACTCGTCATCGGCATGGATTGTGCATTAGTAACTCCCAACGTGCTTGGCGGAACAGTAGTCTGGGTACCCGCAGCGGCTGTAGCAGCCGGTAGAGCTGTGACCACCGGTGATCCTGGCTGATGATGAGAAGGGCCCACATAATTCGGTGGTAACTGTCCCTCTTTGAAAGTTCTAGCAACGGCATTGAAAACCGTTTTGGACAGCACACCAGCTTGGTTGATCAAAGCACGGTTAATAGCATTATCAACCATATCTTGACGTTTTCCAGGATTGGCATCGAACGTAACCTGCCGAGGCATCGGCAGTGCTTCCTTCTGGATCACCTCGCCACTCCTGTTTATGCTGAAAGACCTCAAACATTGCTGCTTGTAATCCTTCATGGCTTTAGCGATAGCTAGCTTCTGCTCATCCTTGAGATTGGCTTCCGTCACGGGGATGACGTTCTCTTGATCAAACTCAGTAGTCGACATGTTGATCTTGATCTTGAATCTGTCCCACTGGGCGTGCCAAAAGATGTGTTGATGCAAAAGCTAGATCTGCAAACACAAAGGGCTAATACCCGATTTAAACGTTAAGGCGTGCCAGCCGATTTGACCTTACTATCGGCAAAGGTGATAACTCGAATACTTTGGTCCCGACAACAGCGATGCGCTCGGATGTCACGGCCAAGAGGTATTCACGCGGAACTCGAGAATACGCCGAGGTTAAGTCGACAAATTCCTAAGAACTCGTAGTAAAAAGGAAAAGTATGACGAAGTCGTCGAAAAAAGTAGATTCTGGAATATGAGTAAAACTTGTGTTTGATTGATTGATTGATTCCCGTATTACAATGCCCTAGGGCCTACATTTATACCCCGCCCAGAGAGCTCCAACCAGACATGACTAAGACTCGAATTCCAAATTTAAACAGACTCCATGTACAAAACGATTTAAATAACTAAGGAAAACATAAAACTGTCCTTCCATGACAAACTGGGACACCACCACAGACCAATCGGCCATCTTCGAGTCTTCCTTCCATGTCATCGGCAGACTCCCCATCGGCAACAGTCAATACTGGCCATCGGCATAAACACATCACCATTCATGGACTTAGCCACATTCAACTGTCTCCTCATCGGCAACCACCCTCATCGGCAACTCTCCTGCAGATCAATTACCATTACCCTGTCTTACCGATCCACATCCTACCGATCCTAGATACGCGTCCAAAAATGGTGTCAACAATTACTTATTAAAATGCATGGTAGGCATAGAGTAAATAGGGGTAAGATATGATATTTGAAGATAGTGGACACACATCTGGGTCATCCTCAAGGATAAAAGATAAAATAAAGAATAAAAGAATATAACTACTGAGCAGGCATGGTTCGTATATAACTGTGCTAAGAACTGTAGTAAGTCATCTAACTAGCATGTCTAGAGATAGGATTAGGTTTGAGATGATAGGGAGATCCCCATAGCTGGTCTACCAGCAAATAGAGACTTTACATGACTCCTACCGAATATCCGAACGTGGGGGAATACGAAGGATGACAGGGCTGTCACCACCCTACCACCTACCCCTCCGCCCGTGGGATACCCGCATATCCACTGATCTCCGCATACCTGAACACCATGTTCACGTATTTGGAAACAACTCTTAAACCCTGCGGGCCCCAACCCTTGGGATTGATAGGCTAGGTTAAGAGCAACCGGAACGGCCCAGTGAACCATCATCTCATCCCTAATTCTACTTCTATTCATATAAGTTAGATGAACGATGAAGAACAGGGATGAATATATCAAGAACATAGCACAAGAACTAAGAACTAGTTCATATACTATGAACATGATATAGACATAACTATACTCTAGTTCATAAGCACAATTGTATAAAGATAACAAGAACTTGCTCATGGTAGAAGACTGATTATGATTCATTTCAAGAGGATCCTTTCTTCCTAGGAGACAAGCTCTCCTTGGTAGCTCTTGCCTTGCTCTACTACTAGTCTAATACTAAAGATACTAGTGAGAGGTGTGAGGAAATGTAGACTCCAAATGATGTGTGTTTTACAAATGAGGGGGAGCCATCTATTTATAGCCCAACTAGGACGGTTCGGGGGATCTAAATATGGTAGTAGGTGAAACCGTCCTATGCATGGCGGCATGCAACCGCTAGAGAAAGGTGGTGCCGGTTTGCCGCCACCAAGGTTGCGCCCGCAACCAGGTGCGCCCGCAACCTGGTGGGCCCCACTTGGCCACCGCCTTCGCGTGGCTTGCTCCCTGCTGGACCTCCTTTGCTGCTTCGGTTACAATTGGGTCCAGTTCGATGTTGAAGGTGGGCTTCTTATTTATTTTTGATTGCGCACTTGTGAATTCGTCTTTTGTGCTTTCTTTATTTTATTGTTTTCTTCCACTTGTCACATTATAAATCCTGCAAAACAAAATACCATGGTACAAGTGGAACTATGTCAATAGCAAAAGCATATGTGATTTAAATATGTTTATTTCTCTTCTTTTTAGTCTAAGTTGGCAGTATAAAATCCTCCATAGTGACTACCAACAAGACCCCCAAGCTTAACCTTTGCTCGTCCCAAGCAAATAATTAAGTATGGTTGTTGATCAGACTCACCAATCATTCATCTTTTGATAGACTATCCATCCAAAGGTTTTTTTATAAGTTTTGCAAAATAAATGAGTTCCTCGAATGATTCTCTCAATCGCTCAATGTGTATGAAATCCTTACCAAAGGCATTATGTTATTGCCTTTAAACCTTACCACTAAGGCTGAGAGTGGAGTTTTGGGCAGGTATAAAGGTGGGCGTGCTTACGGCACTTGTATTGCTGAGTCGAAGCCCGGACCATGAGGAGATACAAATCATACACCTTGATTGTGATGTGCAAGTGTGTGGAGTATGAGAAATTGGAGGAAATCCTAATTCTAAATATTTTTGGTCACTTCTTTGCATCATGACTCTCTTTTATTTGGAGGATAAGAGAGAGAGGATGAGGAAAACATATGGGCTCTATCTCTTAATAAATTTTTTTTCATGACGGGGACTTTTGATTTTTTTTCTTTCTTTCCCGTCTATGCCTTTTTGGCTTTTCCCTTTGGATATATTTTTTCAACTATAGCCCATATGACTTGATGAATGGAATCAGAGAAAATTAAAGAGATGTCATGAGGACAAAAAGTAAGGAGTGAATTTGGGATGCACAAATCTCAAGATGAGAGTTTGGCGTTTTTATTTGGTGGAAAGCTAAGGCACAACTCTCAGGATAAGAGTTGGCAAAAAAAATTTGGTGGATGGAAGGGTGCATGTTGTGCGCGACTTCTCAGTGTAAGACTCGGCTTTATTTGGTGGGTGTAAGTGAATCTCAATCATGGGTGCATGACCATAATCTCACTCTAGGATCTCAGATATTTGACCCGACTCAAAGTTCCGCAAGCCGCATATGACTAAAGGTTTTAAGAACTGAGTAACAAGTCATCTGGCCTTGGTAGGTATTTCATAATCATTGAGGAACCCTTTGTTTTAAATTTTTAAAAAGAAAATTTCGGATGTCAAGTTTCTCTTAAGACAAAGTCATAGCAAAATCTATTTGTACCATATCATGTCTCGCAACAACTTAGAAAAGGATCATGCATTTGCAACCCACAAGATTTCAAGTTTTCAGAATAGGACATTTTTAGCCAACAAACTTAAATCTTGATGAAGACTAAGTTATAACTTAGACACTAAAGAATTATAGACAGAGCAACTATTCATCATTTCAGCAGAAGAGCAACTAGCATATTAAAACACATATGAGAGAGGAGTTATATATATATATAAAGAAAAGAGTGCTGAAAATTAAATACTATAATTGAAGTGAAAGAAAATAAGATACATGTTACCTCTGTGGGGGTTCTCCCCCAAGCTAGCTTATTGTTGTGGTCCCTGGAAAAATCCAATAGACCGTAGCAATGCTAACTGCTCCTCGTGCCGTCGACAGTTTGTGTCCTCCAGGTCCACGAAGCTTCGCTGGGTCTGCTGATGCCACTAGGTGGAAGTCTGGATGTGGGCATTCAGCGTACCCTGGATCTATCTTTTCTGGAGCTCCAGTCCACCCATGCGAGTGTTGAGGGAGTCTAGGGTGACCTGAGGGCGAATAGGAGGTGGCATGTCTTCTTCATCTAGGGTGTGCTCCTCATGTGGTTGGCCAGATCCTCCTGCCTCGTGTGAATGTTGTCCCCTAGAGCCTCCTACTCCGTACATCTCCTGCAGCCCGAGCCTCCTGCCTCATATGGTGAAGGAACATACCCCATACCATAACCATACTGTTGATGCAAAAGCTGGATCTGCAAACACAAAGGGCTAATAACCGATCTAAACGTTAAGGCGTGCCAGCCGATTTGACCTTACTATCGGCAAAGGTGATAACTCGAATACTTTGGTCCCGACAACAGCGATACGCCCGAATGCCACGGCCAAGAGGTATTCACGCGGAACTTGAGAATACGCCAAGCTTAAGTCGACGAACTCCTAAGAACTCGTAGCGAAAAAGAAAAAGTATGACGAAGTCGTCGAAAAGTAAATATTGGAATATGAGTAAAAGCTTGTGCTTGATTGATTGATAGATAGATGTCTCAATTACAAAGCCCTAGGGTCTACATTTATACCCTGCTCGAAAGAGTTACAACCAGACACGACTAGAACTCGAATTCCAAATTAAACAGAATCCGTATACAAGACGATTTAAATAACTAAGGAAAACATAAAACTATCCTTCCATGACAAACTGGGACACCACCACGGACCAATTGGCAACCTCCAAGTTTTCCTTCCACGTCATCGGTAGACTCCCCATCGGCAACGATTAATACTGGCCATCGGCATAAACACATCACCACCCATGGACTTAGCCACATTAAACTGTCTCCTCATCGGCAACCACCCTTATCGGCAACTCTCCTGCAGACTAGTCACTATTGCCCTTTCTTGCCGATCTACACTCTACCGATCCTGGGTACGTGTCCAAAAAACGGTGTCAACACATGCCCCCCAATTCGGAGTATGAAATCATTAATGCTCCGAAATTTTCTGCAGTAATGATGTCTTTCCACAATTAATTCTTCCAATTTGGTAACCGGCAACCTTAATCTGAAGAACGTTGGTTCGATTCCTCCGCAGATTCCTCGAAATCCTCAACTTCCCAAACGGACATCTCCACTTTAGTCGCCAATCGGCAATGTTACCGTTACAGAGACCTGCCGATGGACTGACCAGGACGTCCTGTTCAGTAAAGTATCTTATTCTCCCAAACGGATATCCCCACTTTATCCGCCCATCGGCAATATTACCGTTACAAGGCGCTGCCGATGGACCGACCAGGAAATCTCACATAGTAAAATATCCCCAGATCACGACCGCTTCCTATCAAATCACTTGCACAATCCCTTGATTACCGTGCGAACAGTTACCATATCTTCCTGAGTATCCTCGGATTTCACAGATACGGCGAAGTGATAAGTCGGATTTACCCTTGCCCATTTTGTCCAATAAATAGTTCCTTCTCGGGTACTCCTTCTCCATCGCATCATTCCACAGTTCCAACTCCACCTTCCTGGCGGCGACGCTGTTCGAGATCTCCAAGAACTCCAACAAAGCCCCTTCTTCACCAACCTCGAAACCTTCGATCATCCTTTTTGTGAGGAGATGGCCATCAACTTCACCGTTCCTGAGGTTAGTTCTTCATTTCACCTCATGTGCTTTTACCGTATCCCTGTTCATCCACACTTTATTTTACTGAACATTTTCTTTTTCTTTCTTTGTCCTTCTTTTACCTTCAAAACCACTAGGATCTGTCCAATAATATTGTCATCCCTGCCGATCAGCCACACCTCCAATGTCTTGGCCCCTTAGGGGATCCAGATCCCACCGATCTTATTAACGTAGAAACAAACAGAATCCCCTTTAGAGCCGAGAACTTTTCTCTGGATCTGTGGAAGGATACTTTCCGTTCCTGGCCCAATCCTATAGTGAGATGGAAAGATTGGTTCTTGAGAGTTAGTCACTCGAATGAGGTTCAGTGGGGTGAGCGAAAACTGGACCAATGCATTAGGTTGTCCATTGCCGATATGCATAGGAATGAATCACTGCTGATAGCTGCATCATATTTCTGGTCAGACACACTCAACGCCATTGTCTTTGGCCACGGCCCTGCTTCCCCCACTCTTGCCGATGTGCTCATGCTTACTGGCCTAGACGTGTCCACTGCCGACAGTAGTCACCTGTTTGACACTACGCCTAGTGCCAAAGTGGACATCCGCACCATCAGCGGCTGGTCTGGGTACATTCAGAAGTACCGCAGAACGGGGCCTATCAACATAAAGGAACAAACCACCTTCCTAAACATGTGGCTGGACAAGTTCGTGTTCTGTGGTCGATCGGCAAGACCAACCTCTTTCTACCTATCGGCAGCAGAGAGATTAGCCAATGGTGGCCGATTTCCCCTCGGCCGATACCTGCTAGTCTCTACTTACCACCTCCTCCACCAAGTAGCCAGAAAACTCCTGTTTGGCCAGCCCATTGGCAACCTAGGAGGACCCTGGTGGTTCATCAATATGTGGCTTAACCTCCACATGCACAAGCGTCTTGAATTCAACCTCTTCACACAACGCTTCCCCAGGGACATAGCCGAGGATTATGAATTAGATGAAGAAAAATCGGCAACTCGCCCTCCTCTGAACTTTGGCGAGGCTGTCATTGTCTTACCTGGCATAGGCGGCAATGCAGACCAGGTCAGCCGATTCTTCCAAACCTTGTATGAAGGCCTGACCCGAGAGCAGCGAGCGTGGATGCCTTATGAAGATCCACACACCATGTTTCCTTTGGTTTTTCATCCCTTCAATGATGCCCTCAACATGGACCATGACATGATGACGGCACTGATCACTGCCAGAGCTATACCAGTAAATTTCTTTGGCAGTGGGAAAGCTTCTAACCAGACTTATGAGTTCTACAACCCATCGGCACTAGCCCGTCAACTAGCTTTCGGTCAGCTACCGATTGCTCTCTGTTTTGCCGATGTGATAAAACCCAGGGAAACCATTACGAACCTCCTTGAGTGGACCCAAGTAGCTCAACTGCCACCGAGTGCCGATACAGATGCAGATTTATCAGAGTGGATTCCAGCCCTCTTCATCACTGAGGCGTACAAACAATGGTGGGAAGAATGGAAGGAGCATTTGTTCTGCAAATTGGCTCTTACATACCGTGGCATGATCGACCCCCAGTACAAAGTTCCCGATAACACTGTAAGTATTCCCAAACCGATGTCTCAAATCTTTCAGTTTTATTTCCATCGGTAACTCACTTTCTGTATCATATTGCAGGTTGACAACGCTCCCCCATCGATCAGTAGGAGTGGCAAGCCGATTGATCTTTTTCCATCAGGCCCGATCTCCTCAATCGGCAACAATGCTCCTACCTTGGCTGCCATAATGCACCGAGGTGTACGTCTGAAAAAAGTTACCACCAAACGTTCAAGGACATCTCCATCGGTAGCTGCCTCCACCTTAGCACAGGCCTTCAAGGTAATTATTTGAACCCCCTTTCATTCATACCGATTCCACTCTCATATCTGTTATACTTGTACTTACAAATCTCACTCTTGATACAGCACACTGGCGCATCGGCAAGGACCGGAAGTAAAAGTGTCGATGCCCCCCAGTCCAGCCAGCCGAAGAGAAAAAGAGCCAAGAATACCAGAGCACAAGCAAAGCGCCAAAGAGTAGCAACGCCTTCTCCTCCCCCGGTATCTCCAATCCTGGTAGAATCTTCTCCCTCCTCTCCAGAAACACAGACGCAGTAGGTACCATCCCCTTCTCAGCTGCAAGAAGCACCACAAGTGGAAGAACCCCAACCAGAAGAGCCTCAGCCAGAAGTACCTCAGCCGGAAGACACATCGGCTGACGTACATGAGCAAACCACCGATCCAGCAGGTTCCATTATAGCATCGGTAGTTTCTTCCATCCAGACAAGTATTGCTCCCCCTCAAGGTAACATACCTTTCATGAAATTATTGCCGATGAACTTATTTTCCCTACCTTATAATTACTTCTGTTATTTTTCAGACATAGTCCCATCGGCAACCCCAACCGATCAAACTGCAGTTCCATCGGCGCCTTCCAGACAGAGGCGAGAGATTGCCTTAAAACAAGTAAGTTACCCAATCCCTGTCTGTATTATTTATCAATACCTGATCATAGAATAACTCGTTTTATCTCTTTTTCAGGAGCAGGATTCTCCAGACAGTCTATTCTCCTTCGCCATCGACGTCTCCAAGATGAAGGTGAAGAAGCAAGCTCTTCTCGGGCAGTTGGGATCACATCGGCAGAAATCAGGGTGAAATTGGAAGAATTATCGGCCCTCCTTCACCAAGACACAACCCAACTGGTTGATGACTCCGACCCAGCCAAGGCTTTGTTCAAAGCCCTCAGAGGCCAAATTCCTGCCGATGCTGAACAAATCCTCTTCCAAGCTGCACATGTGGAGAGCCGTCAGTTGCAGTACCAGAGGGCTGCCCAACGTCTTGCCGATAGAGCCGTTCATGCCCAGCTTTCTGAGGAAATGATGAAAGTAAAGCTTCTTGCCGATGAGAAGCATAAGAACATCGGCACCTTGAAGTCCTCAGGAGATGCACTGAAGCACAAGATCTCTGATCTGTCAGCAAAAAGAGAAGCCCTGTTGGCAGAGCTCAAGCATGTGGAAGAAGCCTTGTCCCAGGTTCAACAAGAGGAAAACCAGCTGCCTGAGGCGATCAAACTCCTTGAGCAAGAGAGAAATGTCCATGGCCGTAAAGCACTGCAGTTGAAGAAGAAATTGAAGCCGGTGGAATGCTCTGCCGATGATGATAAGAAAGTGATAGAAGAAACAAACCAGATCCGTCTGCGTGCTATATCAGCGATCCAGACGCTGCTGAACATGTGAACCATTCATCGGCAACATACTTGCTTCTTTCTTTTGAACATTCTCAAGACGTTAGTCTAGCCGATAGGACTGTTATCGGCACCTTCTTAAAACACTAAGTCCAGCTCCAGATACATTTTGATCCAGTCGATAGGAATGTTATCGACACTTAACTTTCATGCATCGATCCATATGCTGGGGTAGTACCTCTTTAGATATTTGCCATTTAATGCCCTGGGAAATTCAACTCCTTCGAGAGTTTCTAAAATATAGGCATTACCAGGAGCCGATCGACTTATCCGATAGGGACCCTCCCAATTGGGAGACCACTTCCCAAACTTTGAACTTTTAGTCCCGATCGGTAAGATTAATCTCCACACTAAGTCTCCATCGGCAAACTCCTTAGCCCATACCTTCTTATCATACCATCTAGCAACCCTCTTCTTGTTCTCTTCTATACTCATCAAAGCCCTTAGCCGATGTCCTGCTAGATCATTCAACTCGTCTGTCATCAAAGTAGCATAATCATCGGTAGCCAACTGGTCCTAAAAAGATAGTCGCCTAGACCCAGTCTTAACTTCCCAAGGTAACACTGCATCGTGCCCATATACCAACTGATAAGGTGAAACCTTGGTTGACCCATGACAAGCCATCCGGTATGACCATAAAGCTTCATTTAACAATGTGTGCCACCTCCTAGGATTTTCTTCAATCTTCCACTTAATAAGCTTGATAATTCCTTTATTAGATGCCTCGGCCTGCCCATTAGCTTGGGCATAATAAGGAGAAGAGTTGAATACTTTAATTCCCATACTGATTGCAAATTCATCAAACTTCCCCGATGTGAACATAGTACCTTGATCGATAGTAATGGTTCGAGGAATTCCAAATCGGTAGATAATATGCTCTTTCACAAATTCAATCATATTGGCCGATGTAACTTTCCTCAAAGGAATAGCTTCAACCCATTTGGTGAAATAACCAGTGGCAACCAGAATAAATTTATCTCCTTTGCTGGATGGCGGATAAATCTGGCCGATCAAATCAATTGCCCATCCTCGGAACGGCCAAGGCTTAATGATAGGATTCATGGCCGATGCAGGTTCCCTTTGAACATTGCCAAACTTCTGACATCCTTGACTTCCTTTGAAATACTTAAAGCAATCCTCAAGTATAGTCGGCCAATAATACCCATTTCTCCTAATCATCCACTTCATCTTAAAAGCCGACTGATGTGCTCCACATACCCCTTCATGGATTTCTCCCATCAAACTCTTAGCTTCATCATCACCTAAGCATCTGAGAAGAATCCCATCAATAGTTTGATAATAAAATTCATCTTCGAGGAGCACATACTTGGTGGCTTGAAACCGAACTCGTCTTTCAACTTTCTTAGATGGATCCTTTAGATAATCAACAATTTCCTTTCTCCAATCATCGGAACCAATTGACGATACTGCATTAATCATAGGCTGATATCCTGAGGCATGCTGAGCCAACCGATTGGCCTCTTCATTATGCAATCGAGGAACATGCTCTAACCGGAAATCCTTAAATTCCTTCAACAGTTGCACACTCCTTTCATAATAAGCTATCCAGATCTCACTTCGACATTCATAGCTCCCAGCCAATTGATTTATAACTAGCATAGAATCCCCAAAGATCTCAATAGCATCAGCATGAACTTCCCTCAGCAATTCCAAACCCTTTATCAAAGCTTGAAACTCAGCTTGATTATTTGTGGATGTGGCAACAATCGGCAAGGAAAACTCATATTTCCTTCCCCGAGGGGAAATTAACACTATGCCAATTCCTGCCCCCCAGTCACACGTGGATCCATCAAAGAAGAGCGTCCAAGGTACAATCTCCAAAGTCTCTACTGCACCACAATGTTGAGTCACAAAATCGGCCATAATCTGTCCCTTAACCGCCTTAGCCGATTCATAACGCAAATTGAATTCTGACAGCGCCAAAATCCACTTACCGATCCTGCCACCCATGATCGGCATAGACAGCATGTATCGGACCACATCATCTTTGCAAATAACCGTGCATTCGGCCGATAGCAAATAATGCCTTAACTTAGTACAGGAGAAGTACAAGCATAAGCACAGTTTCTCAATAGCCGAATACCTAGTCTTAGCATCAACCAATCTCCTGCTTAAATAGTAAATCACACGTTATTTCCCCTCAAATTCTTGAATTAAAGCCGAACTGATGACCATTCCATCGGTAGATAAATATAATCTGAAGGGCTTCTCTTGGTGAGGTGGAATCACAACTGGAGGATTTACCAAATAACTCTTGATCTGGTCGGAAAACTCCAACTCATCATCGCTGGACGGCGCAAGGAATTCCATCGGCAACATAAATACCATGTTAACACCTGCCGATGGACCTTTTCCCTTAGGATCTGATTGTTGCTGATCCCCAGACTAACCAGAGTTCTCGCCCTTGCTTAACTCTTCTCGCCTGTCGCACTGTAACCTTCTCTTCTGCGTCCTAGTCAACCCCTCTAGACACCATGGAGGAAGTTGCTGCTGCCTTACCGATGGTCGATGATTTTCCCTTGACTCCATCCGATAAGTATTGGCGTCCCTGTAGAAGATGAATTCATCGGGAACCCGTGCATTAGCCATCTCTTCAAGTTCTTCCTGGTTCCTAGGAAAATATTCAACACGATCGCCGAGCCTATCATGCACACTAAGCCTGCCCCCCAGCCGATCATGAACAGACGCTCTCCCCATAATCGGCCCATTGAATCACCGATCATCATCGCGATAGCGCCGGTCGGTTCTGTCATACCGATCATAACCATTGCACTCAGGACAATCTCTGACAGTAGGAAGCTTGATATTTTCCTCCCAACAATGGATGAAGAACGGACAATTCCAGTGATCCCCATGCTGGTTCCACTCTTGTCGGTGACTTTCTTCTTCCCGATGATATTCTTCTTGCTTGCGCCGATACCGATCCTCACGCTGCTGCGAAGTCTCCCAAGGCCTTCTGTGAGTTATTATAATACCGGATTGGGGAGGCCTTCATGAGTTAGTTCCCTCATGGATTAAGCCTTTGCCCTTGGCATCGGTAGTAGTGCTCTGATGCTGAGGATCCACCGATGCACTCCTTTCAGCTGCTTCCGATGTCAAGACCTTGGCCTTTCCTTTAACATCCAGCATGTTCGTTGGGAAAGGATGTTGATCAATCTTCATCGGCTTTTGAGCTTTAGAGTTGTCGAATTTGATCCTTCCAGACTCTATAGCCGATTGCAACTGTTGTCTAAAAACTTTGCACTCATTGGTGCCGTGAGAAGTCGCATTGTGCCATTTGCAGTACTTCATTCTTTTTAATTCTTCAGCCGATGGGATTACATGATTGGGTGACAATTTCATTTGACCTTCCTGAAGTAGAAAGTCAAATATCCTATCGGCCTTGGTGATGTCAAATGCGAACTTCTCTGGCTCTTTATGCCCAAAAGGACAAGACATCGGCTTCTTATTCTTCACCCATTCTGCTAAGCCGATGACAGGTTCTTCATCAGAGTCCGAGCTTGCCGCTTCATCCACAAATGATACCTTTTTATTCCATGCTCTCTTGGGCTCAAAAGGCTTGATATCTTGATCAGAAATTCTCTGCACCAAATGACTTAAGCTTTCGAACTCCTGAGATGCATATTTGTCCCTGATGTGTGGCAACAAACCCTGGAAAGCCAAATCGGCTAGCTGCCGATCATCCAGAACCAGGCTATAGCATTTGTTCTTGACTTCCCGTATCATTGGCACAAAACTTTCAACCGATTCATCATTGCGCTGCTTCAATTTGACCAAATAGGTGATCTTCTTCTCATGGACCCTAGAAAAGAAGTACTTATGGAATTGTTTCTCTAGATCGGCCCAAGTAATCACTGAGTTGGGAGGTAATGATATGAACCAGGTGAAAGCCGATCCAGATAATGACGACGAGAACAGGCGAACCCTTAACTCGTCCCTGTTAGCAGCTTCTCCACATTGGATGATGAACCTGTTGACATGCTGCATGGTTGATGTATCATCCTGCCCTGAAAACTTAGTAAAATCTGGCACTTTATACCGATTTAGAAGTGGGATTAAATCATAAGCAGGAGGATATGGTGTCCGATAAGAGTAAGTGTTGACTTTGGGTTTTATCCCAAATTGGTCTCTCATCACCTCAGCAATCTTATCGGCCCAATAAGCATCGACATCTTGCCGATGAGGCGGTTGCGGATCCGGCACCTGCTAGTAAGCTTCCTCGTGTCTGTGCGGTGCACGATCTGCATGGAACATTGGGTTGATCAATTGGCCACCAACCTGCTGACCGCCAATCTGCTGACAACCAGGATGTTGACCACCAAACTGTTGGCCAAGATTCATCAACTGGTTGACCACCCCTTGGTTCTGGAATCCAGGGTAGATCTGGCCTTGTTGAAACCCTATAACCTGATGATTCTGTTGGGACATTTGTGGAAAGACTTGCTGCCCAAGCCATCCACTATTAGCATTCATCGGCATAGACCCTACCGATGTCTGGTAATTGGGCATCATCATTGAATTGACATACCCTGGCTGAGTCATAAACCTCTGTTGCGTCGGCATTGAATCTGCCAATATATTAGGCATCTGGAATATTGGAGCTTGAGAATTCCTAGTGTAAGGCTTGGCAGTAGTAGTTGTAGTATACTGGGGACTCTGGTTCATCGGCATATTTGGAGGTGCCGATGCCATAGGAGCCTTGCCTCTCATGTCAGCTGCCTGAGATGTGCCAGGTGCCCTCAGCGAGTATTCCGGGGGCATACCGAAACCCCACCAATTAGGAGGGACAGATCCCGACATTGCCGATGCCAATAGATCTGTAGTAAGCTTGATCGACTCATCTGATGTTGATGGATTGGACGGCATCGGCATGTTTTGCGCATTAGAGACTCCTAGCGTGCTTGGAGGCATAGTAGTTTCTGTGCCTGCAGCGGCTGTAGCAGCCGATGGAGCCGTAACCACTGGCGATCCTGGCTGATGATAGGCAGGGCCTGGATAATTCGGTGGCAACTGTCCTTCCTTGAAAGTTCTAGCCACAACATTGAAAACCGTATTGGACAGCACACCAGCTTGGTTGATTAAGGCACAGTTGATAGCACTATCGACCATGTCTTGGAGTTTACCAGGATTGGCTTCAAAAGTAACCTGCCGAGGCATCGGCAGCGCTTCCTTCTGGATCACTTCGCCGCTCCTGTTTATGCTGAAGGCCTCGAGACATTGTTGCTTGTAATCCTCCATAGCCTTCGCAATAGCTTGCTTCTGCTCATCTTTGAGTCTAGCTTCTGTCACGGGGATGACATTTTCCAAGTCGAATTCGGTAGTCGACATGTTGATCCTTGATCTTGAATCTGGTCCCACCGGGCGTGCCAAAAGATATGTTGATGCAAAAGCTGGATCTGCAAACACAAAGGGCTAATACCCGATCTAAACGTTAAGGCGTGCCAGCCGATTTGACCTTACTATCGGCAAATGTGATAACTCGAATACTTTGGTCCCGACAACAGCGATACGCTCAGATGCCACGGCCAAGAGGTATTCACGCGGAACTTGAGAATACGCCGAGCTTAAGTCGACGAACTCCTAAGAACTCGTAGCGAAAAGGAAAAAGTATGACGAAGTCGTCGAAAAGTAAATACTGGAATATGAGTAAAAGCTTGTGCTTGATTGATTGATAGATAGATGTCTCAATTACAAAGCCCTAGGGTCTACATTTATACCTTGCTCAAAAGAGTTACAACTAGACACGACTAGAACTCGAATTCCAAATTAAACAGAATCCGTATACAAGACGATTTAAATAACTAAGGAAAACATAAAACTATCCTTCCATGACAAACTGGGACACCACCACGGACCAATTGGCAACCTCCAAGTTTTCCTTCTAAGTCATCGACAGACTCCCCATCGGCAATGATTAATACTGGCCATCGGCATAAACACATCACCACCCATGGACTTAGCCACATTCAGCTGTCTTCTCATCGGCAACCACCCTTATCGGCAACTCTCCTGCAGACCAGTCACTATTTCCCTTTCTTGCCGATCTACACTCTACAGATCCTGGGTACGTGTCCAAAAAATGGTGTCAACAAATACCCAGGGGTGAACCCAGGTGTGGTCATAGTTGGGGACCATCCCCTCTCTAGTGCAACTGGTGCTGGCGTAGGCTGGGTTGGCTGAGCTTGTTGTGCTGCCTCCTCTTGCCTCATCCTGCGTGATTCCCTGCGAGAAGCAAAACTCCTACGAGCTTCTTCTTTCTCAACAAGCTCGAAGGTGAGAGATGGGCAAATATATAAAGCGAGATCCGGGTTAGGTTACGGAATCTCGTTTATATATCCCAAAAATAAAACACAAAGCCATTTCCGGATGCATTGCGCTTGATCACATGGGCTTGTGCCAGATAACGCTCATTAATCATGATGCGAGGAGAGCTAAGGTAAACAATAGAATTAGCAGCCTGTGGATTAACACTAGCAGCAAGACGAGGATGAGTGAAGTGCACAAGATAGGTGTGGCAGTTTTAAAAGAATGCAACCAATGCTTAACAATTTCATAAACAGGTGCAACTTTGATTTTCTTAAGCATGGCACAAAGCATCTTCAACTCAAGATCTAGAACCAGATGGGTATCATCCCTAGAGAAAAAAGAACAAGCAAGCCACTTATGCAAAAGCCTAAGTGTGGGATGATGGATGTTGTTGGCATTGCGTTGGAATTTTCCCACAACGTTCTGTCACGAGATCAGGTGCTAGAAACTATGACGATTATAACCAGAGAGGGAAGAATCCAAATTGATAAAGCAGCGCGCATTAAAGCCTAAGTGTGCCGCCACATCTTTCCAGAAGAGAGAGTAATCAATGCCAAAGCAACGGAAAGAAATACCATTGTCGATGATTTGCAGAGTGCCCAAAAATTGGATCGTCAGAAGACGTGATCCAAGCTCATGAACGGGGGCAACTCGGCTCCAACCAACTTGACCAAAAATGGTATTAAATTCTACATCCATACCAATCTGTTTGAGGAAGACGTGGTCTAAAGTCGGTGAGTGTAGGAATACGCGTTCCTTCAGGAGCTCGTACGCCTGCTTCTCCCGATCACTCTCCAAGTCGATGAAGGGGGCGTCGGCTTCGTTGATGGTGTGGCCGGTGAGCGTCTCCCCTTCATCTTGAGATGGTTGACCCTCTTGTGCAGGAGCACTCGAGCTGGATCCCCTGCGCGAGCGATGACCTCTCCGGAGTAGCCCGGAAACTCGATCACCGATTCCACTCATGGTGGGTAGCTAGCACTTTGAGCTTGAGCAAGAGGTGCAGATTTTTCTTGCACAAAAGCTTATGTGGACAAGAGTGAAGAATGGTGGAGCAAGTGGAAGATGGAGGGAGTGAAGAAAATATGAATGGGAGAGGGGTGAGGTGCTCCACCCGGGATCCTCTCTGTTTATAGAGCTGATCGCAGGTGCGGGAGCCCCCTCCATAACGGTCACTAGCCATTGCCAGAAGGCGGCGGCCAGTAGCCGTTGGGCGGTGTGCGGCCGTAACCAAGTGCGCCCACAACCTGGTGGGCCCCACTCTACCTTCCCTTTTGGCAGCGCCCTCCAACGGCTACTCCAAGTGAGTAGTCGGTTGCTGATGGGTCTCGTTCGAAAACTTGCTCTAGATCTTGATTTTCCACAAATTTATTCCAAACTTTTTATTTTTCAAAAATAAAATAAAAATAAGATTTGAAAATCTAAAAGCCTCTAAAAACAAGAAATGATTTTTATAAGATTTTTGGAGAAATTTTCTTTTAGACTAAAACAATGAATTTTATAAAATGAGAGAGAGGTAGAAAATAAAATATATTTATATACTTTTATAAAGATAAAAATTGTTCTTCTCTTTTTTTCAAGGAGGATTAGAATATAATACCTGAGTGGGGGCACCACCCCCAAGCTTGGATGATTGTGCGGGCCTATCAGATACAAATTCTTTCCTTATATATATATAAATATATATTTTTTGATAAATACCGAAGACCTTTCGGTAAGGGCACAACGTTTATAGTCTGTTGGCAAGACTCTTCTTCCTTCATTGCCCTGTAGCTGCATGAACAAACTTAGAGGAAGGTTCAGGTTGCCCCGAAATCTTCCCCGTGTCGTTGACAGGGATAGAAGCAGCTATCTGAGCCATCTGTGTTTCTATCATTTTATTAAAGCTAGCTTGATTTTTAACAGACGAAGAAAGAGCTTCAAGCTTAGAATTTATATTTTCAAAAACTTTGTCGTTAAAGGACAGCTTCTTGGTAAGATTCTCATTGATCTTAGCTTGTCCCAGAACGAGATCTTTCAAGGAAGGTTGATTTGAAAAAGAGTTCGAGAAGTTATTACCTTGTGGGCGGTGCTGATTGTACCACCCACTGTTACCTTGCTGAGGTGGCCTATACCCGTTGTTGGCGAATGAAGCTTCTTCTTGGGTCTCAGAGCAATTGTTCCCAGAGTGGCCATTGTCACCACAGACTTCACACGATGTGTGTGAGTCTATGGCTTGGACGGTGTTGGTATTGATTATAATGTCTTCCATCTTCTGTAACAGCAAGTCGATTTTTGCGGCCAACAGCTCCGTCTCCTTGGCGGACTGTGAGCCTTTTGTGTTTTCCTTCCTTCTCCCCAACTTTGGTTCGCCACCATCTTCTCGATGAGGGCGGTAGCTTGGGCAATGGTGAGAGAAAGGAAGGCACCCCCAGCTATGGCATCAATGTGCCCCTTTGACATGGCTGTAAGGCCTTCGTAGAAGTTCTGGAGCACTAGCTAGTCTTCCATTCCATGATGAGGACAGGCCCGGATGTACTCCTAGAGCCTTTCCCATGCTTCAGGGATGGACTCTAGTGAAGACTGCTGGAAGTTGGAGATCTTTCCCCTTAGAGCACTGGTTTTACTCATGGGGAAGAACTTAGCGAGGAATGCCGCGGAACACTTGTTCTAGGTGTCTACAGCTTCCTTATTCTGGTAGAACCACTGTTTTGCCTTAGATGGAGCCAGATGCTATCTTGTGCGACGTCTTTGATGACGATAGTGTCGCACAACTCAAGGAAGTGTTGAAGGTGAGCGTTGGCATCTTCGCTTTGCAAGCCACAGAACTGACTTGCCTACACCATCGAGATGAGGCTAGTATGGATCTCAAAGTTGCCATTCCCAACATTGATAGCGGGCCCAACGGGCACGTTGGCAACATCGGGAGTGGAGTAATCACGGAGAGTCTTGGCCATCGTGAAAAGTACGGTTGGTGCAGGGTGATTGGTTTGTCTACCGGTGAAGTAGCAGAGGATGAAGTGATGAATGCCTTTGTTGACACCATTTTTGGACACGTATCGTTTGACACGTATCTGGGGACAATAAAGTATAGATCCGCAGATGAAGCCATGGTAAATAGTCTACAAGGAAGTTGTCGATGAAGATGGTTGTCGATGAGGAAACAACTGAAATGTGACTAAGTCCAGAGGTGGTGACGTGTTCGTGACGATGACCAGTATCCATTTTTGTCGATGGCCGCAACAGGAGGTCTGCCGATGGCTCTAAAGGAAAAATGTGGAGGTTGCCGATTGATCTATGGCGGTACCCCGGTCGGCTACAAGGGGGTAGTTTTATGTTTTCCTTAGTTATTAGAATTCCTCTTGTGTACAGGTTCCATTTAGTTTGGAATTCGAGTCCTAGTCATGTCTGGTTGTAGCTCTTCGGACAGGGTATAAATGTAGACCCTAGAGCAATGTAATGAGACAATCTATCAATCAATCAAACACAAGTTTTTACTCATATTCCAGCATCTACTTTTTCGACGACTTCGTCATATTTTCTTTTTACTATGAGTTCTTAGGAATTTGTCGAGTTAAACTCGACGCATTCTCAAGTTCCGTGTGATCACCTCTTGGCCGTGACATCTGGGCGCATCGCTGTTGTCGGGACCAAAGTGGTCAAATTACCACCTTTGTCGATTGTAAGGTCAAATCGGCTGGCACGCCTTAACGTTTCAATCGGGTATTAGCCCTTTGTGTTTGCAGATCAGTTTTGCATCAACCGATCTTTTGGCACGCCCAGTGGGACAATTCAAGATCAAGATCAACATGGCGAATACCGAGTTCGACTTGGAGAACGTCATCCCCGTGACGGAAGCCAATCTCAGAGATGAGCAGAAGCAAGCTTTTGCAAAGGCCATGGAGGACTACAAGCAGCAATGCTTCAAATCCTTCAGTATCAACAGGAGCGGCGAGGTGATCCAGAAAGAAGCATTGCCGGCACCTCGGCAGATTACTTTTGAAGCCAATCCTGGTAAACTTCAAGACATGGTTGATAATGCTATTAACCGTGCTTGATCAATCAAGCTGGTGTGCTATCCAATACGGTTTTCAATGCTGTGGCTAGAACTTTCAAAGAAGGATAGTTGCCACCCAATTATGTGGGTCCTGCCCATCATCAGCTGGGATCACCAGTGGTTACAGCTCCATCGGCTACTACAGCCGCTGCGGGTATAGAGGTTACTTCTCCTCCAAGTACATTGGGGATCACTAATGCACAATCTACACCGATGACGACCGATCCATCAACATCAGACGGGCAAATCAAGCTTTTCACAGATCTATTGGCGTCTGCAATGTCGGGATCTGTTCCTCCCAACTGGTGGGGTTATGGTATGCCCCCAGAGACGATGTTGAAGACTCCTGGAATGTCTCAAGTGGCTGATATGACAGGCAAGGCTCCTATGACATTGGCACCTCCAAATCTGCCGATGAATCAGAGTCCCCAGTTTACTATGACTACTACTTCAAGACCTTACACTGGGAATTCTCAATTTGCAACGTTCCAAATGCCTAATGCATTGGCAGATTCAATGCCGACGCAGTAAAGGTTTATGACACAGCCAGGGTATCTCAATTCAATTATGATGCCCAATTACCAGTCATCGGCAGGGCTTATGCCGATGAATGCTAACAGTGGATGGAATGGACAGTTAGTCTTTCCACAGATGCATCAGCAGAATCATCAGACTGCAGGGTTTCAATAGGGACAAATCCAACCTGTGTTTCAGAATCAAGGATTGGTTAACCAGCCGATGAATCTTGGTCAGTAGATTGGTGGTCAGGTGATTAACCCCATGTTCCATGCAGATCGTGCACCCCAGAGACACGTGTAAGCATATCAGCAGGTGCTAGATCCACAACCACCTCATCAGCAAGATGCCGATGCTTATTGGGCCGATAAGATAACTGAAGTAATAGTATAGTGCCCGTGCGTTGCTACGGTTTTATTCTAGGGATATATTTAATAAAAACAACGATATATTTTTCGTAGTTTATAGTCTCGGACAATTGCATATGATAATTAATATAATCCAAAATACACTCGTGAATAAGAAAAGGAACAATAAAGCCATGTCTCATATATTTGGTTGAACCGTACCAGAGGCCACCAAATCCCATCTCATAACACAAATCAAGTCTACCACAGGCAACTCCACACATGTTTAACGCCAATGAGCCACACATCCGTATGGATCGAATCTGGAAAAAAAAGAACTGCACTTAAGAATATTGATATGTTAAACTGTATTTATATTCGAGGCAACTGACACAGAATTTACCTTGTATAGTAGCTTGTTGATTCAATATTCGAGGCAACTGACACAAAAAAGTTATGGCCACGTGATGAAATAAAAGAGCATACAAGAATTAACTTTCTTCAATATGCACCCGGCTAGTTAGTCCTGTAATTCAATATTTTAGAAGGATGCTTGACTAAAATCAGGAAACGAATGCAGGTTGCACGCCCAATTATTTAGATAATAGTTCCTAATCAGGCGAACACTTGTAGTCTTAATATATAACAAAGAAGAATGGAAATTAGAGCATTTTTTAGGCGAGCAGACTCTTATGCATGCATCTATGCTAACTCAGCATATATGAATGCATATTTAGACTCTGTCCTTTCTACCTATCTCACTCGTTTTACCCATTTTAGTTGTACATGTGTTCTTTCTATCTGCAATAGAAAACGCAAAGCAAGTATACTTACTGCGTTCGTCACGACGTTCGTTGTCTGGCCTAGTGCTTCAGCGGTTCGTCACGGCATTTGTCGTCTGGCCTGGTCATGGTAACTTGTAAGATCTCTGAGGTTCCAAACAATTTGTTTTTGTTCACTAAAATCACAATTTTAAGCAGATCTCACTATATAAGAGATGTCGCAAGTCATGGTCTATCCTTCAAATATCCCTCTCAACCACCAGTTGTTATGAATTACATCACTGTAGACACATGACCATGGCAAACACATATGTCCAGAAAAAATAATTACAAAAAAGAGAACAAGATCATAATCATTAATTACGATACGATGTGAATAATTGGTTTGTTCTTCCTTTTGATGTCATCGCAGTACCCTAGCTAGCACATCGCCCTTCCTTTGGTCCATCTTCAACTGGCATATGTCAGCGGTCAGCCTACAAAAGAAAAAGGATAAGGAAAATGGGTGCAATACCTTAGCAAAATACTTTGCTGGCTTTTTCGCGCCTCTGAGGATAGTCAAAAGTGCAAATTCAAAGTTGCCAGATGTTTCGCTCTTGATAATTTATCATATATAAAGGGCATTGTGGAAAAAAAATCCAGAGAAAAAATTCTTATTCCAGAAGTGTACTAAACAGAAGTGTTACCTTCTCTAAATTCTAGTCATACATAACCGAAAGCAAATGGGATGGGGAAAAGCGAAGACATTTGTCAAGCATGCTTCGTCATAATTTTAAGCTATACACTGAATTTCATAAGAAAATAATCAAAGGTTGATTCTACAGTAGTGTCTACCAGTTTGGACTTGTGTAAGTGTGTAGGTTGAAATACTTGATAAAAATATCCAATGTGAAAGTTGTCATACATGATTTTGCAGCAAGCAGATACAAACTCTTAGCCAAGCAATGATGACATGAGGCTGACCATCATGACAGATACCTGGTAATGAATTGTCATAACCTTAATTGGAAATATGCAAGTTACTGCACAATATTTTATTTAAAAATAAACAGAATACTTTAGAATCTTCACAGTCTTGAGGGTGATAATTTCGAAATAGAGTGCATTGCATAGTAGTGACACGCGGACAGCTACGAAAGCAAGAAACACTTATATGGAACCAACCTGCAGCGGGATTTTAGAGGTTAAATCTTTAGTGCCTAGAGTATCGAACCGATACCCGCTCAGTAGCAAGGAAAACACCCAAGGTTGACCAACGACTTACCAGACTGCAATCAGTAAAAGGAAGAACTGCTCACT
The DNA here is from genome assembly GCF_000003195.3 of Sorghum bicolor. Classification (NCBI taxonomy): domain Eukaryota; kingdom Viridiplantae; phylum Streptophyta; class Magnoliopsida; order Poales; family Poaceae; genus Sorghum; species Sorghum bicolor. Next base: position 14,668,929 of record NC_012876.2, on the reverse strand, counting down.
GAAGCTTTAATGAAAGTTCAAAAGGAGAAGTGTTTGTATAATTATATTACCTCATGTAGGGAAAGAATGTCATTCCAAATCGGTTGAAACTTGTAACTTCTCATTGGATGAATGCAACACTGACATGTAGTGGCATAAGGATACTTGTAATAGATCACTGGTCTAAACAGAGTACAGAAACCAATACTTATAGTTGGTCAGTGTCCACGATGCTATATGTCTTCAACAAAACCATATATGTGAACCAAATTCAGAAGCCATCCATCTGACAGCATGCCTTCGAGGAACCCCTTGCCTACACAAAATATATGAGGAAGACGCTAAAATTTACTGCAGATGACAAAGCAAAAACCTGGAATAGGGGATGAATAGAGATAAGAAGACACCTGTTAATGTTGACTAACAGATATAACCATACGACACAGTGAAAGAAAACAAAAGTTCAACCAATTCAAACACTAATGAGTTTTATTTGAGTTAAAAATTAAAAATCAGAACATTTCACAGTGGGAACTGGGAATAGAACGAACCTTGATGCATCTGTAGACCAAAACCTAGATCTTCAATCATAGATCGATCGTAGAGAAAATTTGAGTACATCATATCTAGCATCACACTTTGCTCTGGAAACTCATAAAGATGGAGAAGAAACATTAATCAAATACGAAAAAGGCACGACAGAACCGGTAGCAGTAGAGGTTGAGGAAGACGATGAATCACCTTTTGCTAAACTTCGCCTCGCATATTTTGTAGGATCTGGACGGCCACCGTGGCCATCTTTGCCCAGGCCTTTGGCTCGCTCACCACGGCACACGCGGCCAGGCACAGCATCGTAGGCGTGTGATGGAAATCGTGGCCGCGTCGAGACTCGGGAGTCGACGACATCACACCAGCAGCCCCGATGAGCCTCTGGCGTCCTAGCCATGAGCCTCGGCCTCGCACCCCAGCGGCCTCTAGCATCCCGACCGCGAGCCCCGGCGGCCTCTGGCGTCTCGGCGCGGAGTCCCGGTGCCGGCGTCCCCGATTGGGCACGTCACGGCGGCGGCTAGGCGCTTCCCTGGAGACGTCAGCGCGCCCTGGTCCAGCGCTCGCGCGTCCTGGCGGCGGCGCTCGCGGGCCGGGGCGTCCTGGCGGCGGCGCTCGCGCGTCCTGGCGAGGGCGCTCGTAGGCCGGGGCGTCCTAGCGGCGGCGCTCGCAGGCCGGGGCATCCTGGCGGCGTCGGTGAGGAGGGGATGCGTGTCCTGGCGGGTGTGGAGGCGCGTGGGAGGTGTCCCGTCGCGGACTGGCGGGTGTCGAGGCTCCGAGCGAGGGGATGCGCGTGGGAGGGAGTCGAGGCAGAGGAATCGAGGCGCGACTTCTCGGGTACCGGCGCGTGGAGGGGTGGGAGCGGGCCCTGCCGAGGCTGGAGGGGTGAGGGATGAGTTTGATCCGAGCGTTCCTGGCCGTTGGATGTGAGTGAATGTGAGAAAGATTATTTAGAGTTAATCTCCTCTCTTAATTTTGAAAATTAGATATTGTTGTGTGCAATTAGTTGGGTGTACTTAGAGTAGGCAATGACTGTGTGGAGTAGTTTTCTGTGTGGCTTTAGGAAAGTTTAAAGTGGTGTATTATATAGTAGTGGAGATGAGAGACCAATTTGGGATAAAACCCAAAGTCAATACTTACTCTTATCGGACACCATTTCCTCCCGCATATGACCTGATTCCACTTCCAAATCGGTACAAGGTACCAGACTTCACTAAGTTTTTTGGACAGGATGATACATCGACTATGGAGCATGTCAATAGGTTTATCATCTAGTGTGGGGAAGCTGCTAACAGAGATGAGTTAAGAGTTCGTCTGTTCTCATCATCTTTATCTAGATCGGCTTTCACTTGGTTTATTTCGTTACCTCCCAACTCAGTGATCACTTGGGCCGATCTAGAGAAGCAGTTCCACAAGTACTTCTTCTCTGGAGTTCATGAGAAGAAAATTACCGATTTAGTCAAATTGAAGCAACGCAATGATGAATCGGTTGAAAGTTTTGTGCAGAGATTGTGGGAGGTCAAGAATAAATGCTATAGTCTGGTTCTAGATGATCGGCAGGTAGCCGATTTGGCTTTCCAGGGTTTGTTGCCACATATCAAAGACAAGTATGCCTCTCAAGAGTTTGAGAGCCTAAGTCACTTGGTGCAGAGGATTGCTGACCAGGATATCAAACCCTTTGAGCCTAAGAGAGCATGGAATAAAAAGGTGTCATTTGTTGATGAGGCAGCAAGCTCAGATTTTGATGAAGAGCCAGTCATCGGTTTAGCAGAATGGGTGAAGAACAAAAAGCCGATGTTTTGCCCTTTTGGGCATAAAGAGCCAAAAAATTTTGCATTTGATATTACCAAGGCCGATAGGATATTTGACTTTCTGCTTCAGGAAGGGCAAATCAAATTGTCGCCCAACCATGTAATTCCATCGGCTGAGGAATTAGAGAAGATGAAATATTACAAGTGGCATAATGCGACATCTCACAGCACCAATGAGTGCAAGGTTTTCAGGCAACAGCTGCAGTCGGCTATAGAATCTGGCAGGATCAAATTTGATAATTCTAAAGCTCAAAAGCCGATGAAGATCGATCAACATCCTTTCCCAACAAATATGTTGGATGCTAAGGGAAAGACCAAGGTTTTGACATCAGAAGCAGCTGAAGAAAGTGCATCGGTGGATCCTCAGCATCAGATTACTGCTGCCGATGCAAAGGGAAAGGGTTTGTTCCAGGAAGGAACTAGCTCAGGAAGGCCACCCCGATCTGGCATTATGATAACTCATAGAAGGCATCGGGAGATGTGGCAGCAACGTGAAGATCGGTATCGGCGCCAGCAGGAGGATTATCATCGGGAAGAAGAAAGACGCCGACAGGAGTGGAATCGGCACAAGGATCACTGGAACTGCCCATTCTTTATCCATTGCTGGGAGCAGAACATCAAATTGCCCACTGTTAGGGACTGCCCTGAGTGCAATGGTTATGATCGGTATGACAGACCTAATCGACAGTATCAAAATGATGATCGGTGGTTTAATGGGCCGATTAGGGGGAGAGCGTCAGTTCATGATCGGCTGGGGGGTAGACTCAGTGTGCATGACAGGCTTGGTGATTGTGTCGGGTATTTTCTCAGGAACCAAGAGGAACTTGAGGCGATGGCCAATGCACGAGTTCCCGATGAGTTCATATTTTGTAGAGATGCTAATACCTATCGAGTGGAGTCAAGGGAAAATGGTCGCCCATCAGTGAGGCAGCCACAGCTTCCTCCATGGTGTCCAGAGGGGTTGACTAGGACACAGAAAAGGAGGCTGTAGCGCGAAAGACGAGAAGAGCTAAACAAAGGCGAGAATTCTGGCTAATGTGGAGATCAGCAGCAACCGGATCCTAAGGGAAAAGGGCCATCGGCAGATGTTAACATGGTATTTATGTCACACTCGGATGTAAAAGAGCATTCGGGTGCCAAATCACATGTGCGCCAGGATCTCAAATTCACACACATGGACCGACATCATCAATGGTACAAAACACAGTGTTCAAACGAATTACATAAATGAGAGTAAATGTACCATTATTACAAGCCAAATGTTTATCAAAGTGCGAAGGGGAAACATAAGCTAAACTGTTCCATAAATAAAAGGGAAACTAGACGCCGACGCAGCAGGTCCACCTTGCCACAGGAAGGTCGACGGCAGAACCACACGAGCCTAACAACCGGGAGACTCAGGGTAGTCCTCAGGGAAATCACAATTATACTACTGATCGTCCGAGCAACCTTTAATGATTAAAGCAAGGGTGAGCTCATGTCGAACTCAGCAAGCACAGACGGAAAGTAATGACATGCAAGGCTTAAAACGAGGTAAAGCTGACTTGGTTTGACTACGGTAGCATTTTAGTTGATCACTTTTAATTATGACTATTATTAGAACAACCTATTACTAATTATGAGTAGCATAAACCCAACCCTTTACTAGTGTAAGTAGTAATTAGCATCTTTTAAATGACTATCCTAATAATTATATTATTCCAGGGATTAACTCCAATTATTAACACAGGATAGCAATCCTGCCAACACGGAATAGCCATTCCGCCAAAACACGAGGTAGCAACCTCGCCAAGTTCCATCTCCAAGTATCCAGTGAATCCAATTTGCTCATCAAGTGAGGGTCTGGGCCACTCGTGACCGTGAGCACGGCTGATATATCAGTTTTACACTCTGCAGAGGTGTGCACGTTCACTCCAAGTCGTGATTCCCATTTGCCCGGGGTCATGACTCCCCAAAACACTACCAAGGTGAGCAGGCAGGGTTTCACTACGAGACCTTTCACAGGGTCCAACTAATAGGATGTCACTCGTAAGTTTTTGCCGGGGCGCGCGGCAGCCGTGCCAATAGCAATGGGACCCCGAACTGACCGACCTCTTAATATGAATACCCAAGCTACATTTCTTACGCCTACCCGGAAAGTAACACCCTACCAGCGGAGGTCCTGGTAATTAGTCAAGCCAGAGCCATATAGCTTGGAGCTGCACTGTAAGTCCCAGGGGGCCGCTCCCTGACTAAGTCCTTACGGAGAGCAGAGACGGGTACGCCCGGCAAACCGGACCACCAATGGTACCCGCTCCCCCTGTCACCACCATCATCACGATGCTCGTGAGCATCCATCATCACCATCAGCACAGTGACCAAAGGTTCAGCACAGTTTAAGCATCAAGGTGAGTAGAGATTAATACTTGTTTAGGCATGTGTTTAAGATGAGTAGAGCAGCTAAGCAAACCTAGTATGGCCTAGTCTACCCATATACATAACCCCAGGTGAACAAGGAATAGTAAGTAAAGCTAATCATGTCCTTAGGGTTTGCATTCATTGGACACATGCATATAAAGTAAATGACATTAATGAGTAGGTTCAAAATGATCAAACGGTGTCTGCACTTGCCTTGATCGATGTCGGGTTGCTCGAACTCAGCGGGATCCTGAACCTCTTCCTTCACGAACGTCTCGTTGGCTATATGCGACAATCATCAATCATAGGAACAATACATGCAAGCAAACAAGCTTAATCAGAAACAGTACACCAAAGCATGTGAAAATAGAAAGCAACTGTACTACTGTATTCTACTCGACGAAACGAGACTATAGCGACCAGAATCACCTAAATCGGAGTTACGATGCAAAAGTTATGGCTAAAACAAGTTGAATGGCATTTCTGTAGATAAACTGAACTATTTTTCGTAATTAAAACTAATTAAAACTGAATTAAAAAGAGATTCGGATTAAAACTTAAATTCTAACCGAGCCAGGGGTTAAACTGCAAAAACTAAGGGCATAAACTTAATTATTTTAAACTGCATAGAATAGTGGGTTAATTTCAGAAAACTGCAGGGGCCTTTTTGCAAAACGGTAGGGGTGCGCGGGCTGGCCGATCTGGCCGGCCACGTGGCGGCGGCGGGCTGGCCGGTCCACGGCACAGTGCGGTGGACCGGGGCGCGGGGCAGGGCGGCCGCGGTCCATGGTGGACCGCGCCTGCGGGAGCGGCGCTGGCGGCTGCATGGACCCGGTCCAATGGACCGGCTGTGCGGGGGCGGCAGGCCGCGGTCCACGGTGGACCGCGCGCCGGAGCGGGGCGGGTGCGCGCGCTGGAGGCGGCCGGCGGGCGGCGGTGGCGCCATTGGCGCCGCTCGGAGCTCCCGGCGGCAGCGCTACAGGGCTCGGCTGGCCGAGCAGAGGGCATGGGCGGGCGCGGCTCGGCGAGACGAGCGCGATGGAGGCCTCACCTTCGCGAAACGTCGACGGCAAAGAGAAGCTCGACGGCGGCGGCGCGGATTTCGAAAGGCGGCGGCGGCTCAGATTCGGCGAAAATGGTGGCGACGCGAGCTAGGGTTTCGAAGGCGGCTAGGGCGCGTGCGGCGGCTGAGGGAAGCTATTTAAAGGCGCGGCGATCTTTGGGGCGCGTGCGGTTCGGAAACCGATAGGCGGCGCGGCTGTTGCTCCCGTCCGATTCGGACGGAGCTTGGGGATGACAAGTGGGTCCCACCTGCGGGGCCCACCGGTCAGCAGGCGCGGGAGCTGGGCGTGCTGGGGCGCGGTGTGCGCGGGGCTGGGCCGCTGCCGCGGCTTGGGCCGAGTGGGGGGCGCTGCCCACTTTCATTTTTTTAAAAAAAAACAGATTTCCTCCTATTTAAATCTTTCTTCCAACAAAATAAAAACCAAGCGCAACCAAGCATTAAATAAATCAAGCAAAAACAATGCAGCAGCATGAATGCAGAAAAAACATGTTTCTACCTTATATTTCATTTTATTTAATTTTGTAAATTATTTAATATTTCCCAAAAATTCAAACTAAGCCAAAATTAAATCAAATTTAAACTAAATTTGAAATTCAAAAATTTGGAGTTTTATAAACCTACCCCCCTTAAAAGAATCTCGTCCTCGAGATTAGGATGAACCAGGGAATAACTGAGGGTATTTAGATTTCAGATCATCTTCTCTTTCCCAGGTTGCCTCTTCCTCAGAATGGTGTTTCCATTGTACTTTACACATCCTGATAGTTTTACTCCTGGTAATTCTCTCTGCTGTGTCCAGAACTTTGATAGGACTCTCTTCATAAGTTAGATCATCCTGTAAATCCAGTTCCTCTAGCGGCAACTGTTCCTCAGGCACTCTCAAGCACTTCTTAAATTGGGAGACATGGAAAACATTGTGCACATTGGATAAGCTCACAGGCAGCTCAAGCTCATAAGCCACCTCTCCTTTCCTTTCCAAAATCTTGAAAGGACCAACATATCTTGGAGCTAGCTTTCCCTTGACATTGAACCTCTTTAGACCCCTCATCGGAGACACTTTCAGGTATACATAATCACCTGCCTGAAACACAAGTTCCCTTCGTCTCACATCTGCATAACTCTTCTGTCTAGACTGAGCTGCTTTCAGAGTCTGCCGGATGAACTGAACTCTTTCTTCGGCTATCCTCAATGAATCACGGCCAAACACTTGCCTTTCACCAGTCTGGTTCCAGAACAATGGAGTCCTACACTTCCTTCCATACAAGGCTTCAAAAGGAGTCATCTTAAGACTAGTCTGATAACAATTGTTATAGGAGAACTCGGCGTAGGGCAAACTAGTATCCCAACTATCTCCATACTGTAAAGCACAAGACCTGAGCATATCCTCTACTATCTGGTTGACTCTCTCTGTCTAACCATCGGACTGAGGGTGATAAGCAGTACTGAATCTGAGCTCGGTTCCCAAAGCATCATGTAACTTCTACCAAAACTTTGATGTAAACTGTGTACCTCTATTAGACACAATCCTCTTAGGAACTCCATGCAGACACACAATCCGTTCCATATACTTTTCTGCTAACTGATCTCCACGGTAGTTAGTTTTGACTGGTATGAAATGAGCTACCTTGGTCAATCGATCTACTACAACCCATATTGAGTCATAACCTCGTTGAGTTTTCAGCAATCCCACTATGAAGTCCATGCTGATCTCATCCCACTTCCACTCAGGTATCTTCAACGGTTGCAACAACCCTGCTGGCCTCTGATGTTCCGCTTTCACTCTCTGACAGGTGTCACACAATGCCACATATTCACCAATATCTTTCTTCATACCAGGCCACCAATAGTTCTGTTTCAAGTCCTGGTACATCTTAGTTCCTCCTGGATGAATAGAGTAAGCAGATTCATGGCACTCCTTCAGTATCACATCCTTGATTCCCTGAATATCAGGCACACACAATCGGTCCTTGTGCCAAACAATCCCTTCTTGATCAATTTTGAATCCAGGTGCTCTACCTTCTTCTATCAGCTTAAGTATCTTTTTGATCTCTTCATCCTCTTTCTGACCCTTTCTGGTCTCTTGCTCAAGAGTTGGTTCTATGTCCATGGAAGTACCTTGGGTATTAGCAACAAATCCCAAATTGAGATACTCAAATTCTGCCAGTAGTTCCATCGGTAACTCTGTGGCTTCCAACATATCCACTTGACTCTTTCTACTCAGAGCATCAGCAACTACATTAGCCTTGCCAGGGTGGTAATGAATCTCCAGTTCATAATCCTTGATCAACTCTAACCATCTTCTCTGTCTCAGGTTCAAGTCATTCTGAGTGAAGATGTATTTCAGACTCTTGTGATCCGTATAGATGTCACACTTATGACCCAGAATATAGTGTCTCCAGATCTTCAGTGAATGGACCACTGCCGCTAACTCAAGATCATGAGTTGGATAATTCACCTCATGTTTCTTCAACTGTCTGGATGCATAGGCAATCACCTTTCCCTCTTGCATCAACACACATCCCAAACCTTGCTTGGAAGCATCACAATAGATAGAAAAACTTTTAGTCACATCAGGCAAAGTCAGAATTGGTGCAGTAGTCAACCTCTTCTTCAACTCCTCAAAACTAGCTTGACACTGTTCATTCCACTTGAATGGCTTACCCTTCTCTAACAAAGCAGTCATGGGCTTAGCAATACTGGAAAACCCTTCAATGAATCTCCGATAGTAACCAGCCATTCCAAGAAAACTTCTGATTTCTCCAACAGTCTGAGGTGGACTCCACTTAAGAACATCTGCCACATTCTTCGGACTGACAGCTGTTGATATTTGGGAATGCAATAAGGAATTGATCCGCAAGCGCACGGATATCGGTGAGCACTTCACCCGGGAAATTATCCAAAGTATCGTATTTATTTTTTTACCACTAGGAGAAAGAGTGCATCTGACTAACCGGTCTATTACTACTAACCTTTAGGCACAAAGAATGTCTTTCGATGTGAGTGATAAATAGAGAAGACTGCAACCGTAGTCTCCTTCTAACCTTGGTAAGGATGATCTACTGTTCTAATGGGGAGGCTAATGGAATCTAGACACCACAAAGGATGTTCGACCCGCACCTATAAACCCTATCCTTCCTGCTAACGAGATGTGATCTACAAAGGTAGCTCGGAATTGTCACGTTCCTCACTACTACCACGGTCCAGCTAGTCAGGGAATATCTATGAGTACCCCAGCCTAAACACCACGTTTACGCCAGCAATGATTACTCTAAACTCTATGCGAAGAGATTAAAGTAAACTCATAAACCATAAGAACAATAAAACAAGAACTTACTATAATTTAGAAGTCGAATTACTGAAGAATCCTTGGAGCAAGCTTCGGGTTAGGAGAACTTGATCCCGCAGGTACAAGCTTGGAGTAGACACCGACAGGCCGGGCTTCCTCCACTCTACACCTCCACTCTATCTCTCTCAATCTAGTAGAAACTAGAAGATCTATTTCTACCTTACATTGATTGCTAAGCCTAAAAAGAAATATTAATTAGAGAAGAGGTTTTCCTTCGAGGGCACCCCTCAGTCTCTATGATAATTTCTTCATGTCTTCTCCAGGGGCAGGGGGGCCTTGCTTATATAGTCCTCCCCTTCTATGCATTTTTGGGTCGATAGCCGAGGTGGTACTATGTTTTTCTTGATCCAATAGGTCGGTGGAATATCCCGAACGAAAGAGTCCTGATTTGGCTCCAGCAGGGGGGCGGGCGCCCAGGCTACCAGGGCGGGCGCCCTGGGCCTGGCCCAGTTTCGCCTCCGCTTCGGTCTCGTGGCTTCTGGAGTCTTCTAGATGATGTAAAATTGCGCGGTGCGTTGATATCTCTATGTAATCCCGACATGTGGGCCTTTCTTCCTTATTTCCTGATAACCCCCTGCAGAAACAGATAAACAACAAAACTCGTGGAATTCTGTTAGATCAAACCCTAATTCTAGGTGTTGTTTGCATATTGGTCCTTTCTCTTGTTTATTTGATAATTAAAATTGATACTTAAGAACCGTCAACAAATACCCCCATACTTAGGCTTTTACTCGTCCTCGAGAAAAGGATGGTTAAGAAAAATATCTAGGGTAAAACATTTAAAGCATTCTCTTTATATAATTGCAGGGTGTTAAAATTCCACTGTGTACCATAGTCAGGGATGTTTATGGTTAAGAGTAAAGATCCTTTCTTCTCAATCCTGTCACTTGGAGTTTTTGTTATATTTTTGAAAGAAAGTTAGCATACCTTTTTATCCTCATAGGTTCTCTCAGATCACTCATTATCTTTTATATATCTCACTGAGGCTGTTTTATTTTTTTTGCAAAAATTCTCAAGCATACTTACTTTGCATTTATTGTCTGATCAAAACAGGATCCGAGGAGGGGAATGTCATACTCTTAGATCAAAGACTTTGGAAATTAAAAACTTTGTCAACTCTTGCTGGCATATTGCTTATTAGAGGGACCATGGGCTATCATTTTTTTTAGAGTGGATACCGAGGTACCCCTAATTCTACTGCCGGACAATTGTCCATTTTTTTCTGCGAGGTTGTCGAGCACTTGCTCCTTTTTATTTCCTCGAAATATTTTTATTTTTTTTTTGCATAGCCCATGCCTCTAATGCAATAATACTTCGGAAGAGTGAATCTTTCTGAAATAATGTGTTGATCTTAGGAGCATGATAAATCTCTCAACAAGGGTCTAACTCATTTTGAACAAACTCAATACAGAGCAGATAACTTTTATAATCATCATTAATATTTTTATTTTTATCAGGCATATAAAACACTGAGGATGGTAGCTAGAATTTTGAATATTTTGAAATAAATTCTCCAAGCAACAATGATATCAAGAATAAGAAACTCATACTCTACCATCACATACTCCATATTGACTTGAGTAACACAGGGTTTTAAAATGATTTTATAATAATTGCAAGTTTTCAGAAAATATCACAGATTGAGATTAATCATGATTAGAAATATTTTAATCTTTTTATTTTATCATGTCAGAAACAGTAATCTGCATAATCCAAAATAAATGTATGTATGAAGTAAAGTGTGCAGAGTGTGTACCTGAATCGTGGAGTGGTGTAGTCAGAGTGTGTTTGGCATGTTAAGGGATCTCCCCCATACTTGTTTTCTGCTTTCTTGCACAAAAATAAAGTAGAGACACACAAGACATAAAAATAATAGTAATACTCTTTATTGATCTTGAGGCATTTAGTACAATAGACTGATAACAAACTGATAGCAAACTGATAATAATAGTAAACTGATGATAATAGTAAACCTAAACCGAATTTGAAGATAAATGACTAAGATGCATTGCCTCAAGGTCTCATCTAGATAACTTAACGGCGCTCTAATTCCTTGATCTTCTTGTTGGCACTGGCAAGATCCTGCCTAAGGCCTAATATAACGGTGTTGTGGTTAGAGAGCTGCCTAGTGAGGGAATTAATCGAGGACTGGAGGTCTATGATAACTCTATCTAGCCTGCGAACTTCCTCATCAATATCCATTATAGTCTTGCGACGCTTGGGAGGTGTCTCAAAAGCATTGAGAGAGTGCTTCGGGGCTGCCTTTGGAGGGATGAAACGGACTTTGGATGCTCTAATCCCTTCAAAGTAAGGCCTTTCCTCCTCCGTAGTGTAGCGAACACTGCTGATCTCGCTGCTCCGGTTGGTCTTGACTCCAACGACCCTCTCATTGGGTCTAGGTGGAAGGATCCTTGTACCGATTGGTACCTTGATAGTGGTCTTTGTCTTGGATGATGGTCCTTTGAGGAGTAGGGGTTGTGGTGGTGCGGTGAGAACTGGTTGAGCATGGTAGGATTGGGCGGAGCTGCGTTGGCGTAATGGCATGGCTTCTAGTTGTCGCTCTGTGTTGGCCGGGACGAGAGCACGGGCATCGGGGTCTTCCACTGGCTCCATGTTGAGGTTGAAGGGGACGACTTCCCAATCATCATGGTACTTCTCGGCCATTGGAGTAGCAAGGAACTAATAAAATTTTAATTGAAGTAGAGCTAATTAAGCTCTAATTGAAGGAGAGAAAGCTTGGTGGCTTGGTGTCTGAAAACTGAGGTCAGGGATCTGTTTATATAGGGGTCAAAAGGATGCCTCTATGGGTTGTTCGGGTTGCTCCCGTCGATGTGCGTGCGAAACTTTCCATCCGAGGGATTATTCGGATCACCCTAAGTGCATTTTCCATATCAGAGAAAGTCGGGACCGAGGGGGAACAGGGGCTGGGCGCCCGCCCTCTCTCTGGCTCCTCTGTGGGCCCACTTTTCCGAGCGCGTTTCTAGATGTGAAATTATTTAGAAAAAAATATATATGCCCCAAAACCATCAGACCAAAAGTGTCGGGCTCTAATTCTCCATGGGAAGGTAAAAATGGACTACGTCTATTTCTTCAAATTCCTCATTGGGCTCTAAAAATAATTTAAGACGTTGACCATTTACCTTGAATAACGTACCTTCGCTATTTTGAAGTGTGATAGCTCCGTGGGATGATGAATTGATTACATTGAATGGTCCTTCCCATTTGCTCCGGAGTTTTCCATGCCCGAAAAGCTTTACCCTGGAATTAAAAAGTAATACCTTATCTCCGGGTGTGAACTCCTTCTTCTTGATTCTCTTGTCATGCCACCTCTTGACTCTTTCTTTGTAGATTTTTGAATTGTGATATGCCTTCTCTCGCCATTCTTCCAATTCTGATAGTTGCATTCTTCTAGAATCTCCAGCAACATCTAGGTCCATATTCCATCTCTTTATGGCCCAGTGTGCTTTGAACTCTAGTTCAACAGGTAGATGGCAAGTCTTCCCGTACACCAATTGGTATGGAGACATTCCAATTGGGGTCTTGTATGCTGTCCGGTATGCCCAGAGTGCATCGGGTAACTTGTCTTTCCACGCCGTTCCCATTTCATTTACTGTCTTCTGAAGAATATTCTTGATTTGTTTGTTGGAAGTCTCTGCTTGGCCACTTGTCTGAGGATGATAGGGGGTAGCGACATTGTGACGGATTCCATGTCTTGATAGATATTGCTTGAAGCGTTTGTCGATGAAGTGTGCTCCTCCATCACTTATCACTACTCTGGGAACTCCAAATCTTGAAAATATAATGTCTTCAAACATCCTCTTTGAACTGACGTTGTCGGCATGCTTGCAAGGTAATGCTTCTACCCACTTGGAGACATAGTCAACCGCCACCAAAATGTACTCACACTTCTTTGATGGAGGAAATGGACCCATGTAGTCTATTCCCCAGACATCAAAGAGCTCAATCTGAAGGTTGTTGGTGAGTGGCATTGCATCCCTTGTATTTATGTTTCCGTGCCTTTGACATGGCCCACATCTCCTGATATATTGCTTCGTGTCTTCATACATTGTAGGCCAGTAGAATCCACACTGCCAGATCTTTGAATGTGTACGGAATGCTCCATAGTGACCTCCATATGGTGATGAATGACATCTGTCGATGATCTTCCATCCTTCCTCAGTGGTCACACATCTCCTGAGTAAGCCATCAGAGCATACTCGGAAGAGGTATGGCTCATCCCATATATGTGAATGACTTTCTTGAATAAGCTTCTTCTTGTTTGCTCCTGGTGGTACATACCCTGAAACCATAAAATTAACAATATCTGCATACCAGGGGTCAGACCTGTTAATCCCGTAGAGCATGTCGTCCCGGAGTGAATCATTGATTGGGGTTTCCTGTGGACTCTTAAAATACATTCTAGACAGGTGATCAGCAACAGAATTTTCTACTCCCTTTTTATCTTTTATTTCTAAGTCAAATTCTTGGAGTAATAAAATCCATCTAATCAGGCGAGGTTTAGCATCTTTTTTAGTGAGCAAATATTTTAGTGCAGCATGATCAGTGTAAACAATTATTTTAGCTCCAACTAAATAAGATCTAAATTTATCAATGGCAAAGACAACAGCCAGAAGCTCTTTTTCAGTGGTTGCATAATTAAGTTGAGCTCCTGTCAAAGTTTTACTGGCATAAGCAATTGCATGATGCTTCTTATCTTTAGTTTGTCCCAATACTGCCCCCACAGCATAATCACTAGCATCACACATAATTTCAAAAGGTAACGACCAATCAGGGGGTTGAATGATTGGTGCAGAGATGAGTGCTTTCTTTAATAAATTGAAAGATGTTAGACATGCATCATCAAATTCGAAAGGAGCATCCTTGGCTAGCAAAAGAGTAAGTGGTCTAGCAATGAATGAAAAATCTTTTATGAATCTACGATAAAAACCAGCATGGCCAAGAAAGCTTCGAATTCCTTTTATATTCACAGGTGGAGGTAGTTGTTCAATTACTTCAATTTTAGCTTTGTCTACCTCAATTCCTCTTTCAGACACTAAGTGTCCCAGCACTATTCCTTCCCTAACCATAAAATGACATTTTTCCCAATTAAGGATTAAGTGCTTTTCTTCACATCTTTGCAAAACCTTATCTAAGTTTTCAAGACAACTATCAAAAGTTTTTCCATAAACAGAGAAATCATCCATGAAAACTTCCATAATCTCTTCAATCATATCAGAAAATATAGACATCATGCATCTTTGAAAAGAAGCTGGTGCATTACATAACCCAAAAGACATTCTACGGTAAGCATAAGTTCCATAAGGGCATGTAAAAGTGGTTTTGCTTTGATCATCGGGATGGATCGGGATTTGATGATACCCTGAATATCCATCTAAGAAACAAAAGAATGAATGGTTTGCTAACCGCTCTAGCATCTCATCTATAAAAGGTAAAGGAAAGTGATCCTTTCTCGTGGCTTTATTTAGTTTTCTATAGTCTATGCACATCCGCCATCCTGTGACGGTGCGTTGCGGAATTAGCTCATTCTTTTCATTTATAATAACTATCATGCCTCCCTTTTTGGGCACAACTTGGACTGGGCTCACCCACTCACTGTGCGGCACAGGATATATAATCCCTGTATGCAGCAACTTAATAACTTCCTTTTTAACTACCTCTCTCATAGTGTTGTTAAGTCTACGTTGGGGTTCTCGAGAGGGTGTAACAGAAGGATATGTTGGAATACGATGGGTACAAATCATAGGACTGATTCCTGTAAGATCTTGAAGTGAGTAGCCGAATACTGAGTGATGTTTCTCAAGAATGGTCATTAATCGCAGAGTTTGATCCTGAGTGAGTTTATCGCTAATGAACACAGGAAACTCTGGATTATTGTTTAGGAAAGCATAGGTAAGACCGGGTGGTAAAGTTTTAAGCTCTATGGGGGGGTCTAGGTGTTTCTGCAAACTCATCTAAGGGTTCAGGCTCAGAAGGTTCGTCTTCTTCTTCTATGAAGAAAGGAGTTTCGTCTTCTAAGTCTGGTTCATCTAAAAGCTCTAGAGATGCAGCCTTTACTTCCTCCATAGGATCAGGCAAAAGATATGACTCGGCCTTATTGTTTAAGGAGTGTGAAATTATTATTGAGAATTTAAAAGTTTTTCCAAAAGAAATGTGTAGCTTTCCAGTATGACCTTCATAAAGAAGTCTTCTAAAAGGTTGTCCTATCAATAGGTCGAAGTCCCATGTATCAAAGATATAGAAGTTCAAATGAACCATGGAGCCTTCTACCGTAAGAGGTAGGACATTTATAATTCCAAGACTGGGGACTAATCGTCCCGAAGATTCCTTTATGACCTTTGTTGTGGAGGTTAAGATAAGATTTTTAAATAGTTTAAGTGCAAAGGATTCAGACATAATGTTGATCCCCACAACAGGATTATAAAGAGCATTAAATCGATCAGAATTATAAGCACAGCGTATAGTTATAGAGGGTGTGTCCAAACGGATCACATTAGAGGAAAGCTCTGATTCCTCCAACCATTCGCTACTCATGACTGAGATAAGCTCTCTCAATTGATATTCACTTGGTAAATAAATGCTAAATTGGCCGTTTTGGGGTTTGTTAATAGAATGGTAGTTTGAAATATTTCCAAAATCGGTAAAAAGATCGGATTCTATATCCAGCATGAAGTCCTGTAGTGGAATTTCTTCCTCTTGTGGCTCAGAACTTGGGATAGCTAAAGTAGATGAAGAATTTGGCAGAGTGTCTACTTCGGCTTCGTAGGTTTCATCATGAAGGGTATTATCCATCTCAGCTTCTAGGATTCTATCTAGGATCACTCTTGCTTCATCAGCAGGGATGCGAAAGAAAGAACCTCTAGACATTGTGTGTAGCATTTGTTTGTGATTTCTATGAAGACCTCGAAAAAAGTGAAATAAAAGAACAGGGTCTTCAAGATTAAGGTTTGGACCAGATTCTAAAAGATCAGAAAAACGTTTCCAGGATTTTCCCAAAGTTTCATTATCTTTTTGTTTAAAAGATAGGACTTCGAGTCTAAGGTCGGCTATACGATCAAGGGAATAGAAATCTAGACAAAAGTTGGCTCGTAAAACTCCCCATTCACCTTGTTGTTGACTTACCTTCTGACTGTACCATTGTCTAGCTTCTCCCCTTAAGGAAAAAGGAAAAAGCTTCCAACATAAAGTCTTATCAGAAATGCCTTCAATGCGAAGACAATCACATGTTTGCTCAAAATCTCTAATATGAAGGTAAGGGTTTTCGTCTTCCTTTCCCGAAAAAGATAGGTTTTGAATCATGGCAATCAACCTAGAACTTAACTTATACTGGGGTGTTTGGATAGGCTGTGATGATTCCCGTGGAAAAAGGTTAGTTGCTAAAGGGATTGCACACTCATGGATCGATTTAGAATTTTGGTTTTCCATAAGGTAAGAGTAAAATAAATAAAGAATATAAAAGATAAGAAAAAGATAAAAGTATAGATACAAGCTAATAGCAAGACACAGGTTATCTCAGCAACCGTCTTTCTCCCCGGCAACGGCGCCAGAAATGCTTGTTGATATTTGGGAACGCAATAAGGAATTGATCCGCAAGCGCACGGATATCGGTGAGCACTTCACCCGGGAAATTATCCAGAGTATCGTATTTATTTTTTTACCACTAGGAGAAAGAGTGCATCTGGCTAACCAGTCTATTACTACTACCCTTTAGGCACAAAGAATGTCTTTCGATGTGAGTGATAAATAGAGAAGACTGCAACCGTAGTCTCCTTCTAACCTTGGTAAGGATGATCTACTGTTCTAATGGGGAGGCTAACGGAATCTAGACACCACAAAGGATGTTCGACCCACACCTATAAACCCTATCCTTCCTGCTAACGAGATATGATCTACAAAGGTAGCTCGGAATTGTCACGTTCCTCACTACTACCACGGTCCAGCTAGTCAGGGAATATCTATGAGTACCCCAGCCTAAACACCACGTTTACGCCAGCAATGATTACTCTAAACTCTACGCGAAGAGATTAAAGTAAACTCATAAACCATAAGAACAATAAAACAAGAACTTACTAGAATTTAGAAGTTGAATTACTGAAAAATCCTAGGAGCAAGCTTCGGGTTAGGAGAACTTGATCCCGCAGGTACAAGCTTGGAGTAGACACCGACAGGCCGGGCTTCCTCCACTCTACACCTCCACTCTATCTCTCTCAATCTAGTAGAAACTAGAAGATCTATTTCTACCTTACATTGATTGCTAAGCCTAAAAAGAAATATTAATTAGAGAAGAGGTTTTCCTTCGAGGGCACCCCTCAGTCTCTATGATAATTTCTTCATGTCTTCTCCAGGGGCCAGGGGGGCCTTGCTTATATAGTCCTCCCCTTCTATGCGTTTTTGGGTCGATAGCCGAGGTGGTACTATGTTTTTCTTGATCCAATAGGTCGGTGGAATATCCCAAACGAAAGAGTCCTGATTTGGCTCCACCAGGGGGGCGGGCGCCCAGGCTACCAGGGCGGGCGCCCTGGGCCTGGCCCAGTTTCGCCTCCGCTTCGGTCTCGTGGCTTCTGGAGTCTTCTAGATGATGTAAAATTGCGCGGTGCGTTGATATCTCTATGTAATCCCGACATGTGGGCCTTTCTTCCTTATTTCCTGATAACCCCCTGCAGAAACAGATAAACAACAAAACTCGTGGAATTCTGTTAGATCAAACCCTAATTCTAGGTGCTGTTTGCATATTGGTCCTTTCTCTTGTTTATTTGATAATTAAAATTGATACTTAAGAACCGTCAACAACAGCAACTCCACCATTTGAAATGACATGACCAAGAAAAGACACTTCCTTCAACCAGAAGTCACACTTACTCAACTTGGCATAGAGCTGATGTTCCCTCAATTTCTGCAACACAAGCCTCAGGTGTTCCTCATGTTCTTCCTCAGTCTTCGAGTAGATCAAGATATCATCAATAAAGACTACCACAAACTTATCCAAATACTCCATACAAACTTTATTCATCAGATACATAAAGTAAGCTGGAGCATTAGTTAACCCAAAAGACATAACTGTATACTCATAAAGTCCATATCTGGTGGTGAAAGCAGTCTTTGGAATATCACTAGGTTTAATCCTCAATTGGTGATAACCTGATCTCAGATCTATCTTGGAAAACACACAAGCTCCTTTCGACTGGTCAAACAAGTCCTCTATTCTAGGCAAAGGGTATTTATTCTTAATAGTGACCTCATTCAAAGATCTATAGTCTACACACATCCTCTGTGTCCCAACCTTCTTCTCTACAAAGATAACTGGAGCTCCCCAAGGTGAGGAACTAGGACGGATATACCCCTTAGACTGTAACTCCCTTAGTTGTTTCTTAAGTTCTTCTAACTCATTAACAGCCATTCTATAAGGTCTCTTAGATATGGGTGCAGTACCAGGTAATAAATCAATAACAAATTCAATCTCACGTTCAGGTGGCATACCTGGCAAATCCTCTGGAAACACATCAGGGAATTCTTTCACAACTCGAATATCCTCTACTGACCCACTGCTCACATGGTAGACTGTTCCTTCACTGCTAGGTGACATAGAAACTCTGACCTCAATTCTGTTCCCACTAGGTGCTGTTAGAGCAACTGACTTCTCAGCACACTAAATAGTACCCTTAAACTTGGACAACCATCTCATTCCCAATATCATATCTAAACCTTCTGAACCCAACACAATAGGATTGACAGGAAAATCTACCCCCCTTATTTTAATGCTCATTCCCAGACACAAAGTATTAGTATGCATCTTTCCCCCAGGTGATTTAACTATCATGGTGTTTTGCATGGTACAGGTGGCTATACTATGTTTCTCAACAAACTGTGCACTTATAAAAGTATCAAACAAAACAGTAGCTAGGCAAGAGTTGACAAGGAACGTACCAACTACCACATCTGGACCCTCCTCAGCAGTTTCTAGCTTCACATGATTCACCCTTCCATTGTTGTTCTTCTGCTTCTGGGGGCAAGCATTCGCGTAGTGTCCAAGCTAGAACTTAACTTATACTGGGGTGTTTGGATAGGCTGTGATGATTCCCATGGTAAAAGGTTAGTTGCTAAAGGGATTGCACACTCATGGATCGATTTAGAATTTTGGTTTTCCATAAGGTAAGAGTAAAATAAATAAAGAATATAAAAGATAAGAAAAGATAAAAGTATAGATACAAGCTAATAGCAAGACACAGGTTATCTCAGCAACCGTCTTTCTCCCCGGCAACGGTGCCAGAAATGCTTGTGTGGGGGTATAAACCCCTATACCCTTACGGCTAGACTTCGGCCAGGAAGCTTGGCCCATTACGAGACGAGTTCAAGGCTTGATCCGACAACCTGGAGTTTCGCGCAAGGAAACAAGGTGTGGAGATCAAGCAGGATTCTAGTCGGTTAGAATAGGAATTGATATCGAATTATCCATGGCAATTGTAACCGACTAGGATTAGTTTCCAGATCTGTAACCCTGCCCTCCAGACTACATAAGGAGGGGCAAGGGACCCCCCTAGGAGGGGATATTCTCTCAACACAAATCAATACAACCAGACGCAGGACGTAGGTATTACGCCAACCCGGCGGCCGAACCTGGATAAAAAGCTTGTCTGTGTCTTGCGTCACCATCGAGTTCGTAGTTTGCGCACCGTCTACTGATAAACTACTACCGTGGGTATACCCCAAGGTATACTGCCGACCAGCTTTCGTCGACAGTGGCGCGCCAGGTAGGGGGTGTGCGTGCAACTTTTCCGGCGAACAAGATGGTCACGATCCCAGCTTCCGCAACCGTGCCTGAAGGCCTCACGTTCACCGTCGGCCAGATCACGTGGACGACGTGCAGCGGCGGCCTCACGACCACGGTTTCGAAAGAGATCCAGATCCAATCTGAGATCACGCCGTCTCCGACCACACGCGTGACGGCACCAAGCGCCCGACCACCGTTCCCGCTCTACAAGGGAAAGAAGATCGACTGCTCGGACCTTCTCCAAGCGCTTGATCACGCTGACTCCAAGCTACTCGAAGTTTCCCAACTAGTAGACGGAGTTCTGCGTCGGCCCGACCAAGCTGCTCCAGCGGGTTTTTTCAAATCCCGCCGGCCAACTCGTGTCGCCACACACGAACGGCTGGGAACATCTCTGACGATAACCTCAACCCCCTCAGGACGATCCGTCGAGCTCAAGAAGGAAGGTTATCCTTGCGGCCTGAACAACTCGGCCTCTGTCTACTCACAGCACACCCAATCCGTTTTCAGCAAGGCGGGTTGGTCGCCGACAAGGAACGATCGTCACTACGTCAACATGGTGACAATCCGAGAACTACGGGACGGCCAGGTTTCCAGCACCAACTCAAGCACCGGTTCCGTCCCCACCGAGGTTATAGACACCGAAGACGAGCACTACGACAGATGACCAGAGGCAACTCCGCGAACAGCGCAACGCCGATCGCGCCCGACGACGCGCAGACGAGCAACAACAAATGCCACCAAATAATCTCAACGATGCCTTTGACATGGTCGGGGATCAGCCAGTCTACAAAACGCCAAGCGCCAACGTGGCTGTCGCCATGGCTAACCTAGATCGGCTTCCTGATACCCCCGAATGCCAGGGAGTCCGGACCAGCATCCGAGCACACCTGATCGCTGCAATGGGACAGACAGCCACTCTGCTCAAGAGAGTCCAGGACGTCTCTTATACGGAAGCCGCCTCTGACCAGACTAATCGTAGCCGGGCCTCACCGTCTCCCAGCAGGCGTCACCGCAGCCGCTCCCCCGACAACCGTCGAGGGGACTCACGGCGCGACGATGGTGGTCGGGACGCCGACGGTCGCCGCAAGCAGAACCGCGTACGCGGCCAAGAAGTAAACCAGCACAGGGATCTCCGCCACAACATCCCTCCCAAAGATGCCCGGGACCGCATCAACAGGCGCGCCGCAGAGAGAGCAGTCCACGAAAACCTGCGCCGCATCGAGTACGATGCAACGCACGGTCCTCCGGGCCTAAGACAGTTCTCCTCACACCTCCGCCAGGTCGTGTGGCCCCGCAATTTCAAGCTCGAAAAAATTAAAAAATACGACGGCAAGGAAAATCTAGAGAACTGGATCACCCTCTACGAAATCGCCGTCCGATCAGCCACAGGAGATGAGCACGTCATGGCTAACTACTTCCCCGTAGTCCTCGACCAGGCTGGTCATCAGTGGCTTCTTGGCTTGCCCGAGGACTCCTTCGACTCTTGGGAAGAGCTGCGCCAGGCTTTCATCGACAACTTCATCGCCACATGCGAGCAGCCTGGAAACAAATATGACCTTGAAAGGATAAGGGACAGGAAGAACGAACCTCTGCGCAATTACATCCGACGATTCTCGGATATGCGCCTCAAAATCCTGAAGATTTCCCACGACGAGGCCATCTCTGCCTTCATCAAGGGCTTGCGCTTCCACGAAGCGCTGAGGAACAAGCTGTTACGTAAACGACCAGCAACGGTGGCGGAACTCCTCGCCACGGCCAAAAATTACGCCGACACCGACGACGCAGAAAAACTAATCCGAGACGACGCTAGAGGTCCCGACCAGCCTTCCCGGCGAGATGACGGTCGCGGTCGTTACGACAACAGGAACCACCGTCGCCCCGACAACCGTGACCACAGAGACGGTTGGGATCGGCGGCGCGACAGCCGCGACGACTTCAGAGGAAAGCGCCCTCGCGACTATGACCACGAAGTAAATATGGTCAAACGTCCCAATGGACGACGGGACTACCAAGAAGACTACAACAAAACGTTGAAGGGACCATGCCAACTACATCCAAAGTCCAATCATACCATGGAAGAGTGCCGCGTCCTCAAAAGTATCTATACACGGCGGGCCGCCCAAGACGACTCCGCCAAGAAAAATAACAAGCGCGACGGGCACGACCACGAAGATGAGGATGAGGACCAAGATAGGGACCCCCGACACCAATACGTCAGCCCACTGACGTGGTCCACTCCATCTTCGGGGGCAAGGTCTCCACTGAGTCCAAGCGAGAAAGAAAGCTGTTAAAGAGAGCCTGCCTCAACATAGACAGCACGGACGGGCTGATCGCAGACCCGAAATTTCTCACGTGGTCCCACAGGGAAATCTCATTCAGCAGGAAGGACCAGTGGGCCGCTATCCCAGAGCCGGGTCGTTTCCCCCTGATTCTTGACCCCTGCATCAACAGCATCAGATTCGAGCGCGTGCTCGTGGACGGGGGAAGCTCCATCGACATCCTCTTCCGCAACAGCCTGCCCGCCCTCAAGATATCCCCTGCACAACTAAAACCTTACGACGCCCAATTCTGGGGGGTTTTGCCAGGTCAAAGCTCAGTGCCTCTCGGACAGATAACACTGCCTGTCCAATTCGGCACACCCGACCACTTCCGGACGGAGTTCATCAACTTCGTAGTCGCGGATTTCGACGGGACCTATCACGCCATACTGGGCCGACCATCGCTGACAAAGTTCATGGCAGTCCCGCACTACTCATACCTAGTCCTTAAGATGCCCACGGAGAAGGGTGTCCTAACCGTCAGAGGCAACGTCTACACTGCGTACACCTGCGAAGAAGAAAGCTTCAAGATCACCGAGGCAATCGACCTCTCAATCCGCATGACAGAAACAGCAAACCAAGCCGCACAGCTGCCTCCCGACCAGCTCCGACTACCCGAACAGGAGACAGCCAGGAAGAACTCAAAATCCAAGGAGTACAAAGAAGTGCAGCTGGTCGAAGGCAGCCCCGAGAAGACAGCCCTCATCGGGGCCAACCTGGATCCAAAATAGGAAGACGCGCTCGTCAGGTTTCTAAGGGACAACGTGAGCGTTTTCGCATGGAAACCCGCAGACATGCCCGGTGTCCCACGAAACCTGATCGAGCACTCCTTAAATGTCTCGAAGACCGCAAGACCAATCAAGCAAAAACTGCGACGGTTCGCTCGTGACAAAAAGGAGGCTATTAGGACAGAAATAACACGGCTTCTAGCAGCCGGATTCATAAAAGAAGTGTATCACCCCGATTGGCTCGCCAATCCGGTTCTTGTACGCAAAAAGAATAATGAATGGAGAATGTGCGTTGACTACACTGATCTCAATAAACACTGTCCTAAAGATCCTTTTGGTCTCCCTCGCATCGACGAGGTGGTCGACTCAACGGCCGGATGCGAACTCCTCTCTTTTCTAGACTGCTACTCTGGTTATCACCAGATCTCGCTAAAGGAAGAAGATCAGATCAAAACGTCTTTTATTACACCTTACGGTGCATACTGCTACACGACCATGTCTTTCGGACTCAAAAACGCCGGAGCCACTTATCAACGGGCCATCCAGCAATGCCTCCACGACGAGATTCGCGATGACCTCGTCGAGGCCTATGTAGACGACGTGGTCGTAAAAACAAGGGACGCGAGCACCCTAATCGACAACTTAGACCGAACTTTCAAGGCGCTCAATAGGTACAAGTGGAAGCTCAACCCCAAGAAGTGCATTTTCGGCGTTCCTTCCGGTCTACTGCTCGGCAACGTCGTCAGTCGCGACGGCATACGACCAAACCCTTCAAAAGTCAAAGCCGTACTCGACATGCGACCACCGAAGAACGTAAAGGATATCCAAAAGCTAACCGGATGTATGGCCGCCCTCAGTCGCTTCATCTCAAGGCTAGGAGAAAAAGGCCTCCCTTTCTTCAAACTATTAAAAGCGTCGGAAAAATTTTCTTGGACAGAAGAAGCCGACACCGCATTCAACCAGCTTAAGACCTTCCTCACTTCACCACCTGTCCTTACAGCGCCTCAGCCCAATGAAGACCTACTCCTTTACATTGCTGCAACCGACAGGGTTGTTTCCACGGCAATAGTGGTCGAGCGAGGTGAACCAGGTCACGCCTACAAGGTCCAGAGACCAGTTTACTTCATAAGTGAAGTCTTAAACGAGTCCAAGGCCAGGTATCCACAAATACAGAAGCTCATATACGCCATTCTAATAACGTCAAGAAAGCTGAAGCACTACTTCGACGGCCATCGAGTCCTGGTGACAACCAGTTTCCCTCTCGGGGACATCCTGCGCAATAAAGACGCCAATGGCAGAATCGTGAAATGGGCAATGGAATTATGTCCATTTTCCCTGGAGTTCCAGAGTCGCACCACTGTCAAGTCTCAGGCCCTGGTCGATTTCATTGCTGAATGGACGGATCTCAACGAGCCTTCCGTTCCCGATGTCTCAGACCACTGGTCAATGTTCTTTGACGGGTCCTTGAACATCAACGGTGCCGGCGCTGGGATACTGTTCGTATCACCCAACAAGGACAAACTGCGTTACGTCCTTCGGATCCTTTTTCCGGCGTCAAACAACGTCGCCGAATACGAAGCATGCTTGCATGGCATAAGACTAGCCGTTGAGCTGGGAGTCAAGCGCCTCTATGTTTATGGCGACTCCGCTTTGGTCATCAACCAGCTCAACAAGGAGTGGGACGCAACCCACGAGAAGATGGATCTCTACTGCAAAGAAATTCGCAAATGGGAAACCAACTTCTACGGCATAGAGTACATCCACGTGGTCCGGGATAAGAACCAAGCAGCAGATGCGTTGTCGAAGTTAGGCTCATCTCGGGCCCAGATCCCGTGGGGTATTTTCGTCCAGGACATCCACGAGCCGAGCGTAGGCTCCTCCCTGGTCGACAAGCAACCCACCGAGGCAATGCTCATAGACGACGCCACTCCGACAACCGGTGGGCGTGACTGGCGTACCCCGTTCATCAAATACATATCGGACGGGACAGGCCTTTGGGACAAAACAGAGAACGAGCGCCTCATTCGACGATCAAAGAACTACATCCTGGTCGATGGCAAACTCATGCGGAAAAACGCAAGCTCCGAAGTACTGCTCAAGTGCATACCCCAAGATGATGGTATCAAGCTCTTAGAGGACATACATGCTGGATCCTGCGGCAATCACGCCGCATCCAGAACGCTGGTCGGAAAGGCTTTCCGAGCAGGTTTTTATTGGCCAACCGCGGTCGGCGACGCAGAAAAACTGGTTCGACATTGCGAAGGATGTCAATTTTTCGCTAAGAGGACCCACGTACCTACCCACAAAATTCAAACCATCCCGTCGTCTTGGCCCTTTGCTTGCTGGGGGCTTGACATGATCGGGCCATTTAAACCAGCCCCGGGCAATTTCAAGTTTGTTTTCGTGTTAATCGACAAGTTCTCCAAGTGGATTGAATACATGCCTCTGGTCAAGGCAACCTCCGAGAAGGCTGTGGAGTTCCTCAATCAAATCATACACAGATTCGGCATCCCGAACAGCATAATCACCGACCTGGGCACTCAGTTTACTGGCACCACTTTTTGGGACTTCTGCGATGACAGAGGCATAGTCATAAAATACGTGTCAGTGGCACATCCACATGCCAACGGTCAAGTTGAACGTGCTAACGGAATGATCATTGACGCCCTAAAGAAAAGGTTGTACACCGAAATCGACAGAGCACCCGGTCGATGGATGAAAGAATTGCCGGCAGTGGTCTGGGGCCTCCGAACTCAGACCAGTCGAAACACAGCGGTGTCTCCCTACTTCATGGTGTACGGTGCAGAGGCGGTCCTGCCGTCTGACATACACTTCGGATCTCCTAGAATCGAACACTTCGACCATGCGACCGCTGACAACGCCAGAGAACTCGAAATCAATTGCATGGAGGAAAAGCGTTTAGATTCGTGTCTCCGAACAGCAAAATATCTCGCGGCAGTCAGGCGATACTACAACAGGAACGTCAAGGACCGTTCCTTCGTGGTCGGCGATCTGGTACTTCGATGGAAAACAAGCCAGGAGGGAATGCACAAGCTATCCACTCCCTGGGAAGGACCCTTCGTGGTGACCGAGGTCACACGAACTACGTCCTACAGATTGGCATACCCAGACGGAACACGAGTGCCTAACTCTTGGCACATAGACAAACTGCGACGTTTCTATCCATAAAGTTTTAATAACTTTCCTTTGTAAGTATCTTATAATTGTTGATAATGAAATTCTCTATTTTTTGCCTATACCTTGTCGCACACAGCACTCGGCAAAACTCCTGCAATGGATGCTCTTAACGACTACCAAGACGAATACGGTGACACGTCACTCAGATAATCTTACAGCGCTCAAAACAACAGTCATGACAAAAAGCAAACTTTATTACAAACTTTACATACAAAGTTTACAATAAATACCCTGACGGGCAGACACTAGTCTATTCCTACAGACTACTCTATTGGCCGAGCTGCTCGGGCTGATCACCCGCCTGGCCCTGCTGCCCGGACGAAGGTGTCGGGGCCACCGGCGCCTGGCTGGTCGAGACCGCAGGCGTCGACCGCCCATCTCCCGCAACGGACGCGCCCGACAACTCCCTGGCCGACCTACCTGAACTCGGCTGGTCTGGGGGAGTGGCCGTTCCGCACAGATTGATGTCGCCGATCACTGTCGACGACAAGTCCAGCAGACTACCCCGAAGCTCGTCCGCTTCCTGTGGGCCGACCTCCTTCGGGTACCCCTTTTCCAGCCTGCTCAAGTCGATCAGGGGGTAGTGGGCGCGCACCATGCTGAGGACGTGCGCGCCGGCAAACTCCCCGGCGTCCTTCACGAACTGCTGGAGCCAGTCCCACGCCCGTTGCGCCTTCTCGACCGGGGTCAACTGTGGCGCGCGGGGCTGGCTCTCCGGGAGCTCGGGACTGATCAGGTCTAGGACCGGGGACACTCCTTTCCAGATCCTGCAACAGTTGACCTTCCAGGAGTCCCGGTCCTTGATCAGATCATCCAGGTGCTTCTTGGCGTTCACCTTGAGCACTGCAAACGAAACAAAGCGTTATTTTCGGCATACCAAACAAACAAAGGGGCGACAAGCAGCAGCTAACAAGGCGGCACCCATTACCAGATAATTCCCGGTCCTTTCGACCCAATTCCTCTCCTGCTCGCCGCCCGGACTCCAGCGCACCGGCGAGCTGTTGGCTGAGCTGCTCCTTCTCTTGTCGGAGGCGCGCCACCTCCTCCTCCAAGTCTGCGTGAATCATAAACTGGTCAGTAAAGCAAACTACACAAGTACGCAAAGCTGCTCGGAGCGTGTGACTAACCTTCTCGCTGCCGGTACTGGTCGGCCAAGCGATGAGTGAGGTCGAGATGACGCTCCTCTTGGGCGCTCATCTCGGCCACCTTCTCCCCGACTTCCGACCGCAGCCGGTCTACCTCCGCGGCCAGGGCCTTGTTCTCGGCCACGACGCCTTCTATCTGGTCAAAGCACCGTTTCCGGTACTTTGCCGTTTTCATTGCGCCCTACAAAGCGAACATATAACGACCATGCAAGACAAGGCATAGAATGTACAGCAGTACAAAAAGTCGCTTACCTTGACTTCGTCGACGAGGCGCTTGGCCGCGCGCTCCACCCTGGCGGCCTCCTCGGTCTCGGCGAGCTCCTCATGCCCGATAAAGTGATCCCCGCGTTGGCGCCACACATACACGTGTTGGCGGCCATCACAGGGACGACCCTCAATCTCTTCCACCTCGTCATCGGAGGCCGCCCGGGTTTCCTCCTCCTGCGCTGCGTCACCCCCGGTGGTGGTCCCAGGCATTACTAGCCCCCGGACCAGACCCGGGGAGCCTGCAGCCGAAGAGTTTCCTGCTCGGGGCGGCGTGGGGACTCCACTCCCCCCGGCAGGAGGAGGGGTCGGGGCTCTTCCCTCCTCTTCTGTGGAGCCAGCTGGGGGAGCCTCTTCAGCCCTGGTCGGGCTGCCTGTCGTAGTCGGTGCCGCGGTCGGGAGCCCCTCGGTGCTCCCAAGCGCGGCTGCAGCTGTAGGCTGCTCTGTGGTCTGGGGGGCCGTATCTTCAGCAGCGCGGACAGGCTCGCCCGTCCCCTGGCTGGCAGCCTGGCCGGGGTCGACATCCGACGCCGCACTACAGGAACAAAAGTGTAATTTAAAAAAAAAAGCAAAGAGGAGTCCAAAATACGTAAGTCGAACACTTACAGGTCTGATCGACGGTGGGTCGCGGTGAACCTCCTCCTCGCCCGGCCGGTCGGCACCTGCGCCCCCATCTCGACAACTTGCGGTGCAGGGGGGTCACTGGCCACTCGATCAGTAGCAGCCGGCGCATTATCTGGGCGGCTCCGAGGCCGTCGGACTAACGACGGTGCAGCCTCCTCGTCGTCGTCGTCGTCGTCAACGATCCGCACGAGCCGACGACGCTTCGGCGCTTGGCTGCTCTCCGCCGGTAGATCTGCCGGCAACATCGGTGTCGGCAAGGGATCTGCCGGCAATGGCCTTTTCCCCGCTACCCTCTCCTCGGTGGTCGGGACGGGGCGGGCTTGTTCCTCCTCACTGCTGGTGTAACGAGTACACCTAGCAGCATCGTCTTCTGGCAGGTCTTCTCCCGCAGGATTCTCCATCCCCGGTGCCAGCGATACATACACTGTGCACCGGTCGACATCGCCGATCTGCAAAAGCAACAAAGATGAGTCAGCTACAGACGATATACGAATGCTAAAACAAAATACTCTGCAACATACCTTTGGTGCTGGTCGGCCTAACTTGAAGGCTTGCACCCGATCACTGCCGCGGATGAAGCCTCCGTCCGCAAAGTTGAACAGCTCGTTCAACAGCCGTTGTACCTCCGTCTTCTCCAAGATCTCCGGTCGCATCCTGGTCGGGTACACGCTTCCGGAATACTCGTACGCCGAGTGCACCCTCTTCTGGCAGGGCATCACCCGACGACAAATGAAGTTGCCGACCACGCCAAGCCCATCCAGGCGCGACCAGTCGATCAACTTCATCAGATCCGCCACTTGACCGTCGAACTTCGGGCGGTCGGTCCAGCTTACCCTCTTCTCGGGAATGTTGTTGACGGTGGATATACCATAGAAATCCACATACAAAACACCGTCAACATGCCTCGGTTGCAAGGGGAAATGACATGACATGAACATATTTTATCCATAACTAGTTCCACTTGTACTCTTAGCTTGTTTATGCAGGAACAACAAATTCAAGACATTATTTGACAAAGCCAACATCAGAATCATCAAGAGGAGATCGAGGGGACAACAGGTGACACCCTGGGCCCACAGGGAGGGGGTCGCCCGAGCCCTCTTTGGTGGGACCCAGGTGTGCCACCTAGTCCACCGACATAAGGGACCCCTGTGGACACTGCTGGTGGGCCCAGAGGCCCAGAAGTGGGGTCGCCCGACCCCACATCAAAGGCGGTTCCAGGGTCGGTGGCCTCCCACCGACCTTCCCCACATATCCCACATGTTGATTTGCCCCTGCCGTTGATCAAATGGCGGTTGTGAGGTCGGTTTGATCCAAGGGTGGAGAGAAGATGTCACGCGGATCGATGACGTGGCGATGGAGTAACCCCTACTCCATCTCCCTCTATAAAAGGCAGCCTCCACCCTTCATTTCAAGTGTGCAATTCCAAGGCCAAGTGCATTACAAGTTCCAAGCATACAAGTAGAGTAGTAGTTAGTCTAGAGTGGGAGTTAGAGTCGAGTCGAGCGAAGCTCGGGGTCTCCGGAGTCGTCTTCTGGAGAGTCTGGTATAGCTCTTGTACCTTTCTACTTTTGTAAGACTTTCCTTTTATTAATATATTATTCTTACTTTACTTTACTGAGTTCTTACTTAGTGCAAGTCTTTTAGTCTTGTTGTGCATTTACTTTAGTAATATAGTTGTATTAGTGAAGTTAGTGACCTGTAACCACTCCTGTGTGTGCATCATCGTCCTATCTTGTATAGGAGCTCTAGCTAGCTGCAACTAGTTAGAGTTGTAGGATTAAGTGTGAGCGTGGTGCTCATACTTAAGATTACCTTTGATTACCGCTGGCTTGAACGGAAAGTAGGAGCGCACTCCCTAGTAGGTGACAGATCGTGGGCGGCATTAGGTTCTCCTCACGTACAGGCTAGTTCTTAAAAGGTAAGGCGTCCATAAGCCCAATAGTCGCTTTCGGTAAGGGGTTAGGTGAAAAACCTTCTAAGCGTCTTACCAGCTCTGCTATCCCTCGCACACAGTTAGTAAGGCTCTAGCGTAGTTAAGGCAATTATCTATTAAAGTAAGTCACAGAAGTTAAGTTAGATACATAGGAGTCCTTTACTCACTCGTTGTCCTCCCACCTAGCTAACTCTACCATTTACCTTTAGCATAGGACCTTGGATTCACCACTACCCTTCCTATTCGTTATTTACCACCCTTATTCAATAGTTGATACTAGACAACTCAAGGAATCTCATTCCCCTTTTTGTTAAACACACTTAGCCGCTTTCCCTTGGGAAAATATAAATTACGATACCTTGGAATACTCCTTGGTGAAGTGCTACAGCGGTACATTCTGTGCGCTTACGGAATTATCCAATAGTAAATAGAGTTACCCTACCAGGGCACTTCTGGCGCCGTCGCCGATATCCGGTGGTTGCGTTAAGAAGTGTCAACAAGCATTTCTGGCGCCGTTGCCGGGGAGAGCGTCTGTCTAAGAGTTTTAACAAAAAGAGAATCCAGAGTTTGCTAGTTATCAAGTAGTGATAGGGATAACCCATCACTTGTCTTGTCTTCCTTTATTGTGAAGCCTGACAGTGTATGAGCGGTTTCCAATTGCCGTCAAACTTCGTTGAAGATCCTGAGCAACTGTTGAGGAGAACTAGACGTCGTCAAGTTCCACCTCAAAGGTTCATCTCGAACCTGAATCCGTTAGAGGAAGGAGTATCTGCACCGGTTATCAAAGAAGCTATGGCCCAGAAGACCATCTCTGAGTACTCTGCGCCGTCGGCTGACAATGTCGCCACGGGTCCGCAGCTTAACTTGGGGGATGCGACTTTTGAGTTGAAGCCTGCGCTTATCAATATGGTGCAAGCTAATCCCTTCTGTGGAAAGCCACACGAGGATGCCAATGCCCATCTCCAACACTTCTTGGAGGTGTGCGGCACCTTCACCATCAAGAATGTCGCCGCAGACGCCATCCGTCTTCGCCTCTTCCCGTTCTCGTTATTGGGGAAGGCGAAGCAATGGTTCTACGCCAACAAGGGTGAAGTGACCACGTGGGAGAGGTGCGCCAATGCATTTCTCAAGAAGTTCTTTCCGATGGGCAAGACCAGCGCCCTTCGTGGAAAGATTTCCAGCTTCCAACAGCAAGCAGATGAGACGATTCCCGAAGCATGGGAACGTCTGCAGGAGTACATTCGCGCCTGTCCTCATCATGGGATAGAGGAGTGGCTCCTAATCCAAGGTTTCTACCATGGCCTGACCGGTTTGGCCCGTAGTCACCTTGATGCTGCCGCTGGAGGAGCATTCTTGCAACACAATGTCAAGGATGCCAAGGACCTCATTGAAAAGATGGTTATAAACCAAGGATGGAATGAGGAACGCCTCCAACCCAAGAGAAGAGGTGTCCATGCCTTGAATGAGGTGGACATGCTCTCTGCTAAGATGGACCTCTTAATGAAGAAGATGGAAGAAAGTTCCAAGCAAGAGACCATTCAACCTTACGCCACTGCACGGGCCATTGAATCTGATTCATGGTGAGAAGTGTGCGGAGGAGATGATCATTCGGGAAACAATTGTCCCGAAACAAAGGAGGAAGTGAGCTTCATCAACAACAACAACAATGGGTACCGGCCCCAACAACAGCAATGGAACTCGCGCCCCTTCTACCAAGGTAATCAAGGTAATGGTTACAATCAAAATTTCAATAATTCTTTTGGTAACCAACCTTCTCTTAGAGATCTTGTCTTAGGCCAATCTAAAAACAATGATAGCATTAACAAGAAAATGATGGCTAATGATAAGATCCTTGAAAACTTAAGTGAAAAGTTGGATAGCTTTAACTCTGCTATGAAAAATCAGTTGAGCTTTAACAAAATGCTAGAAACACAATTAGCTCAATTAGCAGCAGCTGTCCCATCCTTCGAGCAAGGTAAGATCCCAGGGAAACCTGAGGACCCAATTGAAGGAGTTAAACTAGTTACTACGAGGTTCGGTAAGCCTCCGGTACAATCCAACTGGAGCTATCTTCTGGATTCGCCCTTCATCACCAAGAAGGACGACCCAGGCCTGCCGACCATCACCTGTGAGATCGGACCGCAAATCTTCCACAACGCCTTCTGCGACCTTGGATCGGGTGTCAACATCATGGCCAAGGTAACTTATGATAATTTGCTAGGGGGGCCTTTGCACCCCACATTTGTTCGTTTGCAGATGGCAGATCAGACGATCAGGTTCCCTGAGGGGTTGGCAAGGGACATACTGGTAAAGGTCCAAGACGACTACGTCCCTGCCGACTTCATCATTTTGGATATGGGATCCAATAATGATGTCTCGATCATCTTGGGAAGGCCATTCCTCAACACGGTCAATGCAGTCATCTATGTGGGGTCCGGCTAGATTCACCTCCAATTCCCAGGATGGAAGGTAAAATGTCCATTCAATGGTTATAAAGCTAACATGCAGGTGAAGGACAAAGAACCTCCGACTAAGCCTCGCCACATCCGACGCCGAAGGGACAAGAGAGGTAAGTCGGCCAAAAGGGCCGAAAAGAAAGAAGAGGAACCCGCTGAACCAAAAATCAATACCAAGCAAGTATGGCGGGAGAAAGAGGTGCAATCAAGGTCCACGTCTCCGGGACCATCTGATGCACCCGAAGGATGAACAAGATGGAGAGGTCCTGCTCTACGGACCTAAAACATGGAGCCCTTGCTGATAAGGTAAATCAGTAGTTATCCCATATTTATTTTCTGCATTTCAATTTCTACTATTCACTTTTCAATTGCATTCTTACTTTGAATTTTGCATATCTTATTTCGACAAAATGTTTAGCCATAATAAATAAAATCTTGAGAATAACTTGTCATAAAAATTTGAGCTGCTGGAGCTCCCAAAGGGGGGTCGCCCGACCCCACCTTGGGGCCCACTTCACCACATTTCAACCTTGCTAGTCATAGAGGTTCCAACCCAGCACTTGGATGCTCTGGGAGCTCCAATGTGGGGGTCGGCCGACCCCCATATTGGCCCCACTTGCCTCCTGCTGGCCACCATTTGAATCACAATGGAGTCCTATGCTTGTAACACTAGCTAAAGTTTGAAAAAGAGTGGTCCCTTGATCCTTTACTTTAGTCATAAGATGCTCCTTTCATCTTTGATTCTTTTGGGACCACTCCACTAGCTTAAATTCTGCAAAGTGGTCACCTAGGCATGCTTGAGTGCTCCCATGGTCCATAGGAATCACTTTAGACATGTCTCCACTTTTGCCATTCATCTTTTACCTTTCACAAAGCACTAAAACAGGGAATCTCAGAAACAATTTGAAAACTTTTGGTCCACACCTAGCCTTTACTTTTCTGGACAATCAATGACACAATGTTTAAAGTGGAGGAGGGGCTAGGATGGGGGTCGGCCGACCCCCATTTTGGACCATCTCTGCAAAATCTTGAAAGCATGCAGAATGGTTCCCTGTATAAAGCTAAATTCAAATTCAAAGTGCTTCTAGGGGGGGTCGGCCGACCCATATATTGTGGGTCCACTACTTGCCCTTCTCCCCCTATAAATACCACAGCATTGTGAGCTCAACTCCACACCCAAAACCACCAGAACCATTTCGAGCTCACAATCCTTTCTCTTCTCTCTTTGTTACAAGTCATTTCTCAAGTTTAGTTTAGAAATAGTCATCAAAACAAAAACCCAAAAAGATTCCCCTTGCATAGTAGTAGTAGTAGGAGCTTGGTTTGCCTCACTTGTGTAGGAGGATGAAGAAGCATATCTTCGGCAAGTTCAAAAAAGCAAAGGGTGAGAGCTCTTCTCAAGGCTCTCACCATGCTCATGGAAGGGAGGAAGAAGAAGGTTACCATGGGATGGTACCCTACGAGCCTCCATCAAGGATGAGAGAGCCCGAGAGCGGCCTCATGTTAAGCCAAGAAGAGTTGCAAAGGTACTACATCATCCGAGAGGGTCTCTTCCTACACACTAGCATCATCGATCCGGACCTTTGGCCCGCACAGGTATGGATGTTGAATTCGATAAGGTGTTTAGAGCAATTGGTTGGAGTAGTTTTTGGCAAGTGCCTGAATTTGGAAAAGAATTGCTTGCTAAGGAATTTCTATGCACCCTAAAACTCACAAATAATGGAATATCTTTTCGCATGTGTGAGCAAGAACATCAATTAAATTGGAGTTTGCTAAACACTGCTTTAGGGTGTGAACATGAATGTGAACTTGATCTAGATCATGCCACTAGAATGTTCGATAAATTTAGATTCTGGAAAGCAATTTCTGGCTCTAATGATTGTTCAAATCCTACTCCCATTGAAATCCATAATCCAACCTTGCGCTTTCTTCACTTCTGGATCATGTGCACTCTATATCCTGGCATGGGAACTGATACTTTAATTGATGATGAACTTAAAATTCTCTATGCCATGGTTAGTAAAATCAAGGTCTCCCCTGTGAAACTGCTAGTGAACTATTGGCTTAACTCTATTGAGTATGGGAAGCCCATCTATTTCACATCCTTTATTACTCGAATAGCCGATACTTTTGGATTACTTGAATCACATTATTTTGAAGACATTGGCTATGTTAGAGGAGTGGTAGATGAGAACTTCTTTATCAATGCTAACATGCTCATAAGAGATCCAAATGGTGAACTTAAAATGATTTATCCGGGCTATACAACCGAAATTCCTCTCCCATGTGCGAGGCGCCGGTTGTATGGGGTCCGCACACTTACCATTAGACTAGCCCGAGTGGCAAGTCCAGATGTTGCAGGGACACGCAGGGTGACAAGAAGGATGATGCAAGCCACCCAGATGGAGCAAGGAGGATCCTCGCACCATGACGTTGAAGAGGGCGATGAAGCGATGTCAGTGGATGCTTCAGACTCCATGGGTCTACCTCCACAACGCACTCCACGCCCAAGGGACAGGGCTAGGCGTCACCAGCCCACAGGTATGGACAGTCTCATTAATGACATGGGCGAATTGCAGATTGGGCAAGAAGCAACATTGCAACTGGCGTTACAAAACGGCCAACATATCCGACGTGTGCGAGAGGAAGACGCACAACGCTGGGCTGGATGGTACCAAAATTTCCCGCCACCACAGTGAGCGAAGATCTAGCTTGGGGGAGATCCTCTCCCCCACTAAGGTAAGTATTCTATCCTATTTATTTTCATGCATTTTATCATTCTTACCTAAAAAAAATAATAAAATAAATAAATATTTATTAGCATTTCCCTTTAGCATATATGCTTCATGTATGTTTATATCCCTCATGGAAATTATGACTAGCTGCTTGTTAATGTTTCTCTAGTGCCTAGTATACAACTTAGTATTTCTCTAAGTATGGATCACTTAGCTCACTTAAACTGCCATGAACCAAAAAACTTTGTGGGTTGCAAGTACTAGAACTAAGTCTAAGTTGTTGTGGGACATGAGATAGTAAGACAAGAGCTACTATAATATTTTTCTAAGCATGCATGATTATCAGAGATTTATTCTTAAAATGATCAAAACCTTAATTGTTCCTCAATGGTGATGAATTCCTACCACAGCCATATCTACTTTACATAATTGCAACCTTTCCACATAAGCTATTTGCTTTGTGTTGAGTGTCGTCAAGTCTTGTTGACCCTTGTTAAGAGACTTTTCATGCTCCTAAGATCAAGATCACGTACACACCACATATATATATGCTGCTTCTACACTGGAAGTACGCAACCACATGTATTTCGCATCCACTAAATAGGTTGCTCCATACTCTAAATGTTAGAACATCTCTCTAAGCATTATTTGGTAAATGAGACATCAAAAGGCTAGGCAAAATGAAATAAAAAGATGGACATGTGCAAGTCCACAGAAAAAGAAAATTGAGCACATGAAAGCTCATATATAAAAAAAAAGAAAAAAGAAAAAAAGAAAAAAATGCTAGCCATGTCTCAATACATAGAGAGTCTATCAAATAAAGGAGCAACCTAGTCCACCATATATCACACTTGCACATCTTGATCTGGGAGTATGACACTTCTCTTCAAGGATCCGAGCTTTGACTTCGCAATACATGCAAAGTAAGTATGCTATCTCCTTTCATCCCTACCTTGAACTCCACATAAGCCTTTTAGAAATAGGATGAAATAGAGAAGGCAACTCTTACCATATGCCTTGGTGAGGAATCATACACCATTTGAGTGACATGAGAGAACCATAAGAGGAACATTTAAGCTTTCTTTTGAAAATATCACAAAACCTCTGATATGAAACTTGCTAAGAATGAGAAAGTTAGTGCTCAAGTCAAACTGTTCTGTCTCTCAACCACCTAAGACAAAGGAAAAGCCATAAGCCCCATAAGGGACTAAGGTAATAGGGGTAAGTTTACATAGCTAAATTTTTCATGCAAAGAGAAGAACTTTGTTGTACACATGGTACTCTTGAAATGTGAACATAGTAACAATACCTGATCCACCGAGGCTAAGTTTGATTGTTTGCTCGGGACGAGCAAAGGTTAAGCTTGGGGGATCTTGTTGACGGTGGATATACCATAGAAATCCACATACAAAACACCGTCAACATGCCTCGGTTGCAAGGGGAAATGACATGACATGAACATATTTTATCCATAACTAGTTCCACTTGTACTCTTAGCTTGTTTATGCAGGAACAACAAATTCAAGACATTATTTGACAAAGCCAACATCAGAATCATCAAGAGGAGATCGAGGGGACAACAGGTGACACCCTGGGCCCACAGGGAGGGGGTCGCCCGACCCCTCTTTGGTGGGACCCAGGTGTGCCACCTAGTCCACCGACATAAGGGACCCCTGTGGACACTGCTGGTGGGCCCAGAGGCCCAGAAGTGGGGTCGCCCGACCCCACATCAAAGGCGGTTCTAGGGTCGGTGGCCTCCCACCGACCTTCCCCACATGTCCCACATGTTGATTTGCCCCTGCCGTTGATCAAATGGCGGTTGTGAGGTCGGTTTGATCCAAGGGTGGAGAGAAGATGTCACGCGGATCGATGACGTGGCGATGGAGTAACCCCTACTCCATCTCCCTCTATAAAAGGCAGCCTGTTGACACCGTTTTTGGGCACGTGTCCAGGATGGCAGGATAGGGTGGCAGTACAATGCGGGTTGCTGATGAGGATGGTTGCCGATGAGGGAGAAGTTGAATGTGATTAAGTCCACAGGCAGTAATATGGTGCCGATGGCTGGGTAAAAAGATCTGCCGATGACTATGGCAAGGGGATTGCCGATGACGCGAAGGAGGAGTCCGGAAGCTGCCAGTTGTCATCTGGAGGAGTTTCGGTTTGTCACGAAGGATAGTTTTATTATTTCCTTAGTTATTTGCATCGTTTGTATACGGATTCCGTGTAATTTGGAATTCAAATTCTAATCGTGTCTGGTTGTAGCTCTTTGAGCAGGGTATAAATATAAACCCTAGGACCTTGTAATCAAGATATCAAGAAATCAATCAAACACACGTTTTTACTCATATTCCAGCATCTACTTTTCGACGACTTCGTCATACTTTTTTCCTTTTATTACGAGTTCTTAGGAATTCGTCGACTTAAGCTCGGCGTATTCTCGAGTTCCGCGTGAGTACCTCTTAGCCGTGACATCCGGGCGCATCGCTGTTGTCAGGACTAAAGTATTCGAGTTATCACCTTTGCCGATAGCAAGGTCAAATCGGCTGGCACGCCTTAACGTTTGAATCGGGTATTAGCCCTTTGTGTTTGCAGATCAGTTTTGCATCAACACATCTTTTGGCACGCCTGGTGGGACAGATTCAAGATCAAGATCAACATGTCGATCTCCGACCTCGATCAAGAGAACGTCATCCCCGTGACGGAGGCCAACCTCAAGGATGAGCAAAAGCAAGCTATTGCCCAAGCCATGGAAGAGTTCAAGCAGCAGTGCCTGAAGTCTTTCAGCATAAACAGGAGCGGCGAAGTGGTCCAGAAAGATGCACTGCCGGCACCTCGGCAGGTCACCTTCGACGCCAACCCTGGCAAGCTTCAAGATATGGTAGACAATGCCATCAATCGAGCGTTGATTAACCAAGCTGGCGTACTGTCTAATACGGTTTTCAATGCCGTGGCAAGAACTTTCAAGGAAGGACAAATCCCGCCAGATTATGTGGGGCCCTCCCATCATCAGCCAACGGCACCAGAGGTCACGGCTCCATCGGCTGCCTTGACGAATGTAAGTGCACAGTCTGCCATCCCTCCAAGTACATTGGGGACTACTGGTGCACTATCTATGCCGATGGCAACCAACCCACAAATTTCAGTTGGGCAGCATAAACTGACGACAGATATGTTGGCATCGGCAATGTCAGGGTTAAATCTTCCTCCTAACTGGTGGGGTTATGGTATGCCTCCAGAGTTGACGCCGGGAACATCACAGATAACTGACATGAGGGGCAAAACTCCTATGGCATCGGCGCCTTCCAATGTGCCGGTGAACCAGAGTCCTCGGTATACCACAACTACTACTGCAAGGCCTCACACTGGAAATCCTCAAGATTCAATGTTCCAGATGCCCAACGCATCGGCAGAGTCAATGCTGATGCAACAGAGGCCTATGGCCCAGTCGGGGTATGTCAATTCAACGACAGTACCCAATTACCAATCATCGGCAGCACCTATGCCGATGAACGCTAATAATGGATGGCTTGGACAGCAAACCTTTCCACAGTCGCCCCAGCAAGGTTATCAGACTACGGGGTTCCAGCAAGGGCAGGTTTATCCCGGGTTCCAAGGTCAGGGAATTCCCAACCAGCCAATAAATTTTGGACAGCAACTCGGAGGACAGCCAATCGGTGGACAGCAGTTTGGTAGTCCGCAGATTGGAGGACAGGTGACCAATACAATGTTCCATACAGGTCACGTCCCGAACAGACACGTGGAGGTTCGCCACCAAATGCCAGATCCGCAGCCGCCTCATCGGCAAGATGCCGATGCGTATTGGACCGATAAGATTGCTGAAGTAATGAGGGAACAATTTGGGATAAAACCCAAAGTCAACACTTATTCTTATCGGACACCGTATCCTCCAGCGTATGATTTGATCCCGCTTCCACATCGGTACAAGGTACCGGATTTTACAAAGTTTTCCGGACAGGACGACACGTCAACCATGGAGCATGTCAACAGGTTCATTATTCAATGTGGAGAGGCTGGTAACAGGGACGAATTGAGGGTTCGTCTATTTTCATCATCATTGTCTGGATCGGCCTTTACTTGGTTCATATCATTACCTCCCAATTCAGTAATTACTTGGACCGATCTAGAGAAGCAATTCCACAGATACTTCTTCTCTGGGGTTCATGAGAAGAAGATCACCGACTTGGTCAAGTTGAGGCAACGTAATGATGAGTCGGTCGAGGGATTTGTGCAGAGGATACGAGAGGTCAAGAATAAATGCTATAGCCTGGTTCTGGATGATCGGCAGCTAGCCGATTTGGCTTTCCAAGGTTTGTTGCCACATATCAGGGATAAGTATGCCTCCCAGGAGTTCGAAAGTTTAAGTCATTTGGTACAAAGGATATCTGATCAAGACATCAAGCCTTTCGAGCCTAAGAGGGCATGGAATAAGAAAGTGTCATTTGTTGACGAAGCAACAAGCTCAGATTCCGATGAGGAACCAGTAATTGGTTTGGCCGAGTGGGTAAAAAACAAGAAGCCGATGTCTTGTCCTTTTGGGCAGAAGGAACCAGAGAAGTTCGCCTTTGACACCGCCAAGGCCGATAGGATATTTGACTTTCTACTTCAGGAAGGTCAAATCAAACTGTCACCTAACCACATGATCCCGTCGGCAGAAGAGTTGAAGAGGATGAGATATTGCAAGTGGCATAATGCAACTTCCCATGACACCAACGAGTGCAAAGTATTCAGACAGCAGCTGCAATCGGCTATAGAGTCAGGGAGAATCAAATTTGACAGTTCCAAAGCCCAGAAGCCGATGAAGATAGACCAACATCCTTTCCCGACAAACATGTTGGATGCTAAGGGGAAGGCCAAGGTCTTAACGTCGGAAACAGCTGAGAAGAGTGCATCGGTAGATCCTCAGCATCAAGTTACTACTGCCGATGCAAGAAGTAAGGGCTTGGTCCAGGAAGGAGCTAGCTCAGGAAGGCTTCCTCGATCTGGCGTCGTTATAACTCATAGGAGGCCTCGAGAAAAATGGCAACAACGGGAAGATCGGTATCGACGCCAGCAGGAAGATTATCAATGGGAAGAAAAAAGACGCCGACAGGAGTGGAATCGGCACAGGGATCATTGGAATTGCCCATTCTTCATCCACTGTTGGGAGGAAAATATCAAGCTTCCTACTGTCAGAGACTGCCCTGAATGCAACGGTTATGATCGGTACAATAGGAACGATCGGCGTTATTATGATGATGAACGGCGAGCTAATGGGCCGATCAGAGGAAGGGTGTCAGTTCATGACCGGCTGGGGGGCAGATTCAGTGGGCACAGCAGACTTAGTGACCGTGTCCAGTATTTTCCCAGGAACCGAGAGGAGCTCGAAGGAATGGCTGATGCGCGGGTTCCCGATGAATTCATATTTTGCAGGGATGCTAACACGCATGGCATGGAGTCAAGGGAGAACCGACGCCCGACGGTAAGGCAAAGGCCACTTCCTCCATGGTGCCCTCGAGGATTAACCAAGACACAGAAAAGGAGATTGCAACGAGAAAGGCAAGAAGAGCTAAATAAAGGAGAGGATTCCGAAAGTCGGCAGCCGTCACACACTAAGAAGGAAGGTCCATCGGCAGGCATCAACATGGTCTTCATGTTGCCGATGGAGTTTCTTGCACCAGCCAGTGACACTGAGTTGGAATTTTCTGATCAGATAGCTCAGTTAGCTCTGGATCCGATGACGGCTATCTATGAGAAACCTGCCGATGACGAGAGGCAGCATCTTAAAGCTTTGTTCCTCAAAGGGAGGGTTGATGGGCAGCCAATGACTAAGATCCTAGTTGATGGTGGAGCTGCTATTAATATTATGCCGTATGCAGTATATCGGAAGCTTGGGAAAGGGGATCAAGATCCGACCAAGACCGATATGATGCTCAAAGACTTTGAGGGAAACGTGTCTCCAGTCAAGGGGGCGATATGTGCGGAGTTGACCATCGGCAGCAAAACCTTGCCGACAACTTTTTTCGTGATCAGCGGAAAAGGTGCCTACAATTTATTATTGGGGAGAGATTGGATTCATGCCAATTGTTGTGTCCCATCTACAATGCATCAGTGCTTGGTTCAGTGGGTAGGTGACAAGATTGAGATCGTCCCAGGGGATTCTTCCTATGTTATCGCATCGGCAGAAGCGGATACATATGAAAGGACTAGGTGCATTTCAGGAGAAGTTTGGGAGAAAGATTTTCTCAAAGTTGCCGATTATGAGATTCCACCGATCCAAGCAGTCGGTTCTGACGACGGTTTTTAATGGATAGATTCGCCGATGATGGAAAATTAGGCCAGGGGTTCACATCGGCCGATGATTTGGTAGAAGTAGATATAGGTAGTGGTGATAAGCCTAGGCCTACTTTTATTAGTGCTAAATTAGATCCTGAGTGTAAGCGACAATTGACTAGTTTGTTAAAGGAATTCAAGAACTTCCGATTGGAGCATGTTCCCCGATTGCATAATGAAGACGCTCGGTTAGCTCAGCATGCCTCAGGATATCAGCCGATGATTAATGCGACATCGGCAGTCAGTGCCGGTGATTGGAGGAAAGAAATTATCGACTATCTAGAAGATCCATCCAAAAAAGTTGAAAGACGGGTTCGATTTCAAGCGACCAAGTATGTGCTCCTTGAAAATGAATTGTATTATCGAACTATCGACGGAATTCTTCTCCGATGCTTGGGTGATGATGAAGCCAGAAGTTTGATGGGGGAAATCCATGAAGGAGTGTGTGGAGCGCATCAGTCAGCTTTTAAGATGAAGTGGATGATTCGAAGGAATGGATATTTTTGGCCAACCATACTTGAAGATTGTTTTAAATATTTCAAGGGATATCAAGGTTGTCAAAAGTTCGGTAATATCCAGAGAGCACCCGCATCGGCTATGAATCCTATAATAAAACCTTGGCCGTTCCGGGGGTGGGCCATCGATCTGATCGGCCAGATTTATCCACCATCTAGCAAAGGGCATAAGTTCATTCTAGTTGCCACTGACTATTTCACTAAGTGGGTCAAAGCTATTCCTTTGAAGAAAGTCACATCGGCCAATATGATTGATTTTGTGAAGGAGCATATTATTTACCGATTTGGGATTCCCCAAACGATTACTACCGATCAGGGCACCATGTTCACGTCGGGGGAGTTCGATGAATTCGCAATCGGTATGGGAATTAAAGTATTGAATTCTTCTCCTTACTATGCTCAAGCCAACGGGCAGACCGAAGCGTCTAACAAAGGAATTATCAAGCTTATTAAACGAAAGATTGAAGAAAATCCTAGGCGGTGGCATACATTGTTAAATGAAGCACTGTGGTCTTATCGGATGGCTTGTCATGGATCAACCAAGGTGTCACCCTATCAATTGGTGTATGGACATGATGCAGTGTTGCCTTGGGAGATTAAGGCTGGATCTAGGCGATTATCTTTTCAAGATCAATTGGCTACCGATG
The DNA here is from genome assembly GCF_000003195.3 of Sorghum bicolor. NCBI lineage: Eukaryota > Viridiplantae > Streptophyta > Magnoliopsida > Poales > Poaceae > Sorghum > Sorghum bicolor. The sequence continues at coordinate 14,626,108 of NC_012876.2, read as the reverse complement.
ATTATGACACTTTGATGACCGATGAGTTAGATGATTTAGCAGAGCATCGGTTAAAGGCTTTAATGAGTATAGAAGAAAATAAGAAGAGAGTTGCTAGATGGTATGATAAAAAAGTAAAGGCTAAGGAGTTTGCCGATGGGGATTTGGTATGGAAGTTGATTTTGCCAGTTGGGACTAAAAGTTCGAAGTTTGGAAAGTGGTCTCCTAATTGGGAAGGTCCTTATCGGATAAGACATTCAGCTCCTGGTAATGCCTATATTCTAGAAACTCTCGAGGGAGTTGAATTTCCCAGAGCATTAAATGGCAAATATTTAAAGAAGTACTACCCCAGCATATGGGTCGACGCATAAAAGTTTAAGTGCCGATAACACTCCTATCGGCTAGATTTAAATGTTCGAGGGCAGACTTAATGTTTCAAAAGATGCCGATAACAGTCTTATCGGCTAGACTAAAAGCTAAAAGCGGAAAAACAAAGGTGTGTTGCCGGTGAAAGCTTCAGATGCTCAGCAGCGCTTGGATTGCTGATATGGCGCGCAGCCGAATCTAATTGGCTGTCTCTATCTCTTTGATATCATCATCGGCAGAACCTTCTATCGGCTTCAGCTTCCTCTTCAGCTGCAGCGCTTTGCGACCATGGACGTTTCGTTCTTGTTCAAGGTGCTTGATGGTCTCCGGCAGTTGACTCTCTTCTTGCTGGGCTTGGGACAGAGCGTCCTCTACTTGCTTGAGTTCGGCCAGTAGAGCTTCTCTTTTTGCCGATAGATCAGACACTTTCTGCTTCAGTGCATCACCTGAGGACTTTAAGGTGCCGATGTTCTTATGTTTCTCATCGGCTAAGAGCTTTTCTTTCATCATCTCCTAAGAAAGCTAGATTTGAGCGGCTCTATCGGCAAGGCGTCGAGTAGCTCTCTGGTACTGTAGCTGGCGGCTTTCTAGGTGTGTAGCATGGAAGAGTGTTTCTTCAGCATCGGCAGGAATTTGGCCTCTAAGGGTCTTGAACAGAGCTTTGGCTGGGTCAGAATCGTTGACCAGTTGAGTTGTGTCTTGATGAAGTATGGCCGATAACTCTTCCAGCTTAGCTCTGGTTTCTGCCGATACAGTTCCAACTGCCCGAGAGGAGCTTGCTTCCTCGCCTTCTTCTTCGAAGATATCAATGGCGAAGGAGAATAAGCTGTTGGGAGAATCTTGTTCCAGAAAATGAAGATGAAATAAGTCAGTTTTATGGTCAAAACTTCGGCAGACGATACTGGTGGAAAATTGGATGACTTACTTGCTTCAAGGCGATTTCTTGCCTTTGACTCAAAGATGCCGATGGAGCTACAGGTTGATCGGCAAATGTTGCCGATGGAACGATATCGCCTGAAAGAAGACAGGAAGGATTATGAGATTAAATGAGAATAAGTTTATCGGCGGAAGTATTGTTGAGATATGTTACCCGGAGGAGAGAGAACAGCCGCCTGAGTCGGGAAAACCGCCGATGATATAACTGGGCCTGCCGGGCCAGTTGTTTGTTCACTTACGTCAGCTGATGTACCTGCCGTTTGAGGTTCTTCCTGCTGGGGTGCTTCCATCTGTGGTGCTTCCTGTATTGGTTGGGGAGATGGTGCTTGCTGTGCCTGGACTTCTGGAGGAGAAGGGGAAGATTCCACCGGGATTGGGGACATCGGAGGAGGAGGAGTTGCCACTTTCTGGCGCTTTGTTCCAGCCTTAGCACCTTGGGTGCCCTTCCTCTTTGGCTGGCTAGACTGGGGGGCATCAGCACCTTGGCGTTTGGCTTTTGCCGATGCACCAGTTTGCTGCAACAACAAAAAGGAGTTTATGAGTACAGATAACCGATACAAAGATAGTCAGTATAAATGAAAAAGGTTTTAACAGATTGCCTTGAAAGCTTGCGCCAGAGTGGAAGCAGTTACCGTTGGTGATGTCTGAGTTTTCCTGGTGGTAACTTTCTTGAGACGCGCACCCCGGTGCACGATGGAAGCCAGAGTGGGAGCATTATGGCCGATTGAAGAGATCGGGCCTGATGGGAATAAGTCGATCGGCTTGCCACTCCTGCTAACCGATGGGGGGTGTTGTCAATCTGCAAAAGGAATACAGGGGTAAGTTACCGATGGGAATAGTATTTGAAAATGAGACATCGGTTTAAAATACTTATAGTGTCATCAGGGACTTCGTATTCGGGGTCGATCATGCCGCGGTATGAGAGGGCCGATCTGCAGAATAGATTCTCTTTCCATTCTGCCCACCATAGCTTGTATGCCTGAGTGATAAAGGCGGCTGGAACCCATTCTGACAGATCTACATCTGTATCGGCATTTGGTGGTAGCTGGGCTACTCGAGTCCACTCGAGGAGGTTGGCGATGGGCTCTCTGGGCTTTATTACATCGGCATAAGGAAGTGCAATCGGCAATTGGCCGAAAGCTAGCTGGCGAGCTAATGCCGATGGATTATAAAATTCATAGGTTTGGGGGGAGGTTTTCGTGCTACCGAAGAAATTCACTGGTATGGCTCTGGGAGTCACGATTGCCATCATCACCTCATTGTCCCTGTCAAGAGCTTCATCAAATGGATTGAAGGTCAGAGGGAGCATGCTGTCTGGGTCGTCATAAGCCAGCCATGGTCGTTCATCCCTGGCCAGACCCTCATACAGAGTCTCGAAGAATCGGCCGATCTGATCCGGATTGTTCCCTGAACCGGGTAAGACTATAACGGCTTCATCAAAGTTCAAGGGGGCACGCGTTGCCGATTCCTCTTCACCTAACACATGATTCTCGGCTATATCTCTTGGGAAGTGCTGTGAGAACAAGTTGAAATCAAGGCGCTTATGCAAGTGCAGATTGAGCCACATATTAATAAACCACCAGGGGCCTCCCAAGTTGCCGATGGATTGGCCAAGCAGGAGTTTCTGGGCTACTTGATGAAGAAGGTGGTAAACAGCGCCGAGCAGATATCGGCCGAGAGGAAATTGGCCGCCGCTAGCCAGTCTTTCTGCTGCTGATAGATAGACAGAAGTCGGTCCTGCCGATCGACCACAAAATACAAACTTGTCCAACCACATGTTCAGAAAGGTGGTTTGCTCCTTTGTGGTGACAGGCCCTCTCCCGCGGTACTTCTGGATGTACCCTGACCAACCGCCGATAGCGCGAGTCTCCACTTTGGCACTGGGGGCGGTATCAAAAAAGTGGGTGCTATCGGCAGAAGATATATCTAGCCCAGTAAGCATGGCTACATCGGCAAGGGTAGGAGAAGCAGGGCCGTGGCCAAAAACAAAAGCATTGAGGGTGTCTGACCAAAAGTAGGATGCAGCTATCAGCAATGACTCGTTCCTGTGCATATCGGCAATGGATAGCCTAATGCATTGAGCTAGCTTCCTCTCACCCCATTGAACTTCATAAGAATTGCTGACCCTCAAAAACCAATCTTTCCACCCTACAGTAGGGCTGGGCCAAGAACGAAAGGTGTCTTTCCACAGATCTAAAGAAAAGTTTTCAGCTCTAAAGGGAATCCTGTTGGTTTCTGCATTGATAAGGTCGGTTGGATCTGGATCCCCTAGAGGGCCGAGGCACTGAAGGTGTGGTTGATCGGTAGGGATGACAATTTTGTTGGACAACTCCTAGTGTTTTGGAGAATAAAAATACAAAGAAAAAGGGAAAGGAAAATATTTGGTAAGATGAATCGCAGATAAACAGGAATGCGAGAAAAAGGTACAGCAGATGAGATGGAAGTCTGACCTCAGGGACGATGAAACCAATGGCCATCTTGTCGTGAAGAGGACGTTGGAGGGCACCGGAGTTGATGAAGAAGAGTGCTTGTCGGAGGTCTTGAGGGTTGTGGATGGCGCCGCCGCTGGAAAAGCAAAGTTGGATAGTAGAATGGTGTAATGGGGGAGGAGTACCCAAGAAGGAACTATTTATAGGACAAGATGGGCAAGGGCAAATCCGTCTTATCTCTTTGCCGTATCCGAGAAGCCCGAGGGTACTCAGGTGGATATGGTAACTGTTCGCACGGTAATCCAGGGATTGTGCAGGTGATTTGACAGGAAGCGGTCATTATCTAAAGATATTTTACTGTGCGCGATCTCCTGGTCGGTCCATCGGCAATATTCTATAACGGTCATCTTGCCGATGGGCGGATAGACGGGGGGTAACCGTTTTTTGCGAATATCCTGGTCAGAGCATCGGCAGATCTTTATAACGGAATTGTTGCCGATGTACGACCAAGAAAGATGCCCGTTTAGGAAGTTGGGAATTTCGAGGAATCTGCGGAGGATTAGGATCAGAGTTGTCCAGATTGAGGTTGTCGGTTACCAGATTAGGAGCATTAATTGCGGAGAAGGCATCATTACTGCAGAGAATTTCGGAGCATTAATAGTTTTATACTCCGAAACTGGGGGGCATGTGTTGACACCGTTTTTGGGCACGTGTCCAGGATGGCAGGATAGGGTGGCAGTACAATGCGGGTTGCTGATGAGGATGGTTGCCGATGAGGGAGAAGTTGAATGTGATTAAGTCCACAGGCAGTAATATGGTGCCGATGGCTGGGTAAAAAGATCTGCCGATGACTATGGCAAGGGGATTGCCGATGACGCGAAGGAGGAGTCCGGAAGCTGCCAGTTGTCATCTGGAGGAGTTTCGGTTTGTCACGAAGGATAGTTTTATTATTTCCTTAGTTATTTGCATCGTTTTGTATACGGATTCCGTGTAATTTGGAATTCGAATTCTAATCGTGTCTGGTTGTAGCTCTTTGAGCAGGGTATAAATATAAACCCTAGGACCTTGTAATCAAGATATCAACAAATCAATCAAACACACGTTTTTACTCATATTCTAGCATCTACTTTTCGACGACTTCGTCATACTATTTTCCTTTTATTACGAGTTCTTAGGAATTCGTCGACTTAAGCTCGGCGTATTCTCGAGTTCCGCGTGAGTACCTCTTAGCCGTGACATCCGGGCGCATCGCTGTTGTCAGGACTAAAGTATTCGAGTTATCACCTTTGCCGATAGCAAGGTCAAATCGGCTGGCACGCCTTAACGTTTGAATCGGGTATTAGCCCTTTGTGTTTGCAGATCAGTTTTGCATCAACACAGCCTCCACCCTTCATTTCAAGTGTGCAATTCCAAGGCCAAGTGCATTACAAGTTCCAAGCATACAAGTAGAGTAGTAGTTAGTCTAGAGTGGGAGTTAGAGTCGAGTCGAGCGAAGCTCGGGGTCTCCGGAGTCGTCTTCTGGAGAGTCTGGTATAGCTCTTGTACCTTTCTACTTTTGTAAGACTTTCCTTTTATTAATATATTATTCTTACTTTACTTTACTGAGTTCTTACTTAGTGCAAGTCTTTTAGTCTTGTTGTGCATTTACTTTAGTAATATAGTTGTCTTAGTGAAGTTAGTGACCTGTAACCACTCCTGTGTGTGCATCATCGTCCTATCTTGTATAGGAGCTCTAGCTAGCTGCAACTAGTTAGAGTTGTAGGATTAAGTGTGAGCGTGGTGCTCATACTTAAGATTACCTTTGATTACCGCTGGCTTGAACGGAAAGTAGGAGCGCACTCCCTAGTAGGTGACAGATCGTGGGCGGCATTAGGTTCTCCTCACGTACAGGCTAGTTCTTAAAAGGTAAGGCGTCCATAAGCCCAATAGTCGCTTTCGGTAAGGGGTTAGGTGAAAAACCTTCTAAGCGTCTTACCAGCTCGGCTATCCCTCGCACACACTTAGTAAGGCTCTAGCGTAGTTAAGGCAATTATCTATTAAAGTAAGTCACAGAAGTTAAGTTAGATACATAGGAGTCCTTTACTCACTCGTTGTCCTCCCACCTAGCTAACTCTACCATTTACCTTTAGCATAGGACCTTGGATTCACCACTACCCTTCCTATTCGTTATTTACCACCCTTATTCTCTAGTTGATACTAGACAACTCAAGGAATCTCATTCCCCTTTTTGTTAAACACACTTAGCCGCTTTCCCTTGGGAAAATATAAATTACGATACCTTGGAATACTCCTTGGTGAAGTGCTACAGCGGTACATTCTGTGCGCTTGCGGAATTATCCAATAGTAAATAGAGTTACCCTACCAGGGCACTTCTGGCGCCGTCGCCGATATCCGGTGGTTGCGTTAAGAAGTGTCAACAAATGTACCCCACGTCGCAGAACGTGGAGCTGCCCGGTTCCTCCCTGACGTAGAACCACTTCCTATACCATTCGGTCAAGGAAGTGTTCCATGGACAGTGCAGGTAGTGATTCTTCATTCCATCACGAAGGTTGAGGTACACTCCACCTGCAACCTTGGAGCCTCCAACTGCTCCCTTCTTCCTCAAGCAGAAAAGGTAACGAAAAAGATCGAAGTGCGGCTCTATGCCAACATAGGCCTCGCACAGATGAATAAACGTGGAAATAAGGAGAATTGAGTTCGGGTGCAGATTGCAAATCCCGATCTCATAATACAGAAGAAGACCTTGGAGGAAAGGATGAACCGGAACCCCAAAGCCCCTCTTAATGAAATCTTCGAACACGACGATCTCACCGGCACGAGGGTCGGGGAAGCTTTCTCCTTCCGGTGCTCTCCAGCCGCCGAGCTCCGAGCTGTGCAGGAGTCCCATGTCGACGAGGTCACCGAGGGATTTGGTGGTGCTGCGGGACTTCTTCCACTCCTTGGCCATCAGTTCAGCCCTCTTCTTGGCGTTGCTCTTCGCCATTGGAGGTGAGAAGTGGATTTGGGTTACGAAGATGCAGGTGATTGAAGGAGGCGAAAATGGAAGGCTTGAGGGCAATGGCAGGGTAAGGAGTACAGGCGGAACTATCAGGTTTTTATAACCCGCAACTCCACCTCTCCCACTTCCCGTATTCTCGGGAAGTGGGCGGGCCATGCGGCGGATGCGGCGTTTCGGTTTATAATGATTATAGACAATTAATGCGGCGGAGTTTTCGTACCAATTGATGGTTCCCTTTTTCTCAAACCACGCAAAGGGCGGCTGTACAGTTGCCAGGCGCAACTTTTCATGCGTCCATCTGACAACCCATCAGGAGGTCTCGTCATGTCAACTTTAACTGAAAAGATCGTTTCAATAAAAAGAAGACAAATATGCCAGAGAGTCAACAATCCGGGGACTGCACCGACCACCGAGCACTTGATGCTCGGGGACTGGTCGACCAGTCCATCAGCTCGGAACTTCAAGGACTGCACCGACCACCGAGCACTCGACGCTCGGGGACTGGTCGCCCAGTCCATCAGCTCGGAACTTCAAGGACTGCACCGACCACCGAGCACTCGACGCTCGGGGACTGGTCGCCCAGTCCATCAGCTCGGAACTTCAAGGACTGCACCGACCAGCTAGCACTCGACACTCGGGGACTGGTCACCCAGTCCATCAGCTCGGAACTTCAAAGACTGCACCGACCACCGAGCACTCGATGCTAGGGGACTGGTCGTACAGTATAGCAACGCAGAATTCTAAGGAGCGCACTTGGTGCTTGGGGACTGGTCGTCATACTATTATACACCCGGGGACTGGTCGATTAGTCTATTCAATTGCAGACGGACTGGTAAATTCAATTTTTTAGACCTTGCTACAAGGCTCATACTTCGCCTTCCAGCAAGCTCGGGGACTACATCGGTACGATGCATCTGGCGATGCATCTCAGTTACAGAATTTCTTTGAAGACTTTTATTTTGATCCTGGCACCACGTGCCTACGTCACCTACTACCAGGCTCGGGGACTAAGTGGGCACACTTCACCTTGCGGTGAATATGCTTGCTTTTTTGATGTTTATACCTTCCAAAAAAAGTAAAGTGGGCACACTTCACCAGGAAAGAAATCTTTTTTAATTTAGAGCACCATGCATTCTTCGAACAACTCGCTTCTTCGATGTCAATGTTGATCAACTGTCTTTTGAGTTGGTCAAAGAACCGTTGCAACTGTTTGGGCGATTTTCCCACTTATTGAAGACGTCAAGTCTCACTGATCGAAGAAGCTCAAGATGGCGTGTTACATCACAATACATGGTGCTCGGGGACTAGCTGTGGGGGTATAAACCCCTATACCCTTACGGCTAGACTTCGGCCAGGAAGCTTGGCCCATTACGAGACGAGTTCAAGGCTTGATCCGACAACCTGGAGTTTCGCGCAAGGAAACAAGATGTGGAGATCAAGCAGGATTCTAGTCGGTTAGAATAGGAATTGATATCGAATTATCCATGGCAATTGTAACCGACTAGGATTAGTTTCCAGATCTGTAACCCTGCCCTCCAAACTATATAAGGAGGGGCAAGGGACCCCCCTAGGAGGGGATATTCTCTCAACACAAATCAATACAACCAGACGCAGGACGTAGGTATTACGCCAACCCGGCGGCCGAACCTGGATAAAAAGCTTGTCCATGTCTTGCGTCACCATCGAGTTCGTAGTTTGCGCACCGTCTACCGATAAACTACTACCGTGGGTATACCCCAAGGTAGACTGCCGACCAGCTTTCGTCGACAGCTTGTTGATATTTGGGAACGCAATAAGGAATTGATCCGCAAGCGCACGGATATCGGTGAGCACTTCACCCGGGAAATTATCCAGAGTATCGTATTTATTTTTTTACCACTAGGAGAAAGAGTGCATCTGGCTAACCGGTCTATTACTACTACCCTTTAGGCACAAAGAATGTCTTTCGATGTGAGTGATAAATAGAGAAGACTGCAACCGTAGTCTCCTTCTAACCTTGGTAAGGATGATCTACTGTTCTAATGGGGAGGCTAACGGAATCTAGACACCACAAAGGATGTTCGACCCGCACCTATAAACCCTATCCTTCCTGCTAACGAGATGTGATCTACAAAGGTAGCTCGGAATTGTCACGTTCCTCACTACTACCACGGTCCAGCTAGTCAGGGAATATCTATGAGTACCCCAGCCTAAACACCACGTTTACGCCAACAATGATTACTCTAAACTCTACGCGAAGAGATTAAAGTAAACTCATAAACCATAAGAACAATAAAACAAGAACTTACTAGAATTTAGAAGTCGAATTACTGAAGAATCCTAGGAGCAAGCTTCGGGTTAGGAGAACTTGATCCCGCAGGTACAAGCTTGGAGTAGACACCGACAGGCCGGGCTTCCTCCACTCTACACCTCCACTCTATCTCTCTCAATCTAGTAGAAACTAGAAGATCTATTTCTACCTTACATTGATTGCTAAGCCTAAAAAGAAATATTAATTAGAGAAGAGGTTTTCCTTCGAGGGCACCCCTCAGTCTCTATGATAATTTCTTCATGTCTTCTCCAGGGGCCAGGGGGGCCTTGCTTATATAGTCCTCCCCTTCTATGCGTTTTTGGGTCGATAGCCGAGGTGGTACTATGTTTTTCTTGATCCAATAGGTCGGTGGAATATCCCGAACGAAAGAGTCCTGATTTGGCTCCAGCAGGAGTGCGGGCGCCCAGGCTACCAGGGCGGGCGCCCTGGGCCTGGCCCAGTTTCGCCTCCGCTTCGGTCTCGTGGCTTCTGGAGTCTTCTAGATGATGTAAAATTGCGCGGTGCGTTGATATCTCTATGTAATCCCGACATGTGGGCCTTTCTTCCTTATTTCCTGATAACCCCCTGCAGAAACAGATAAACAACAAAACTCGTGGAATTCTGTTAGATCAAACCCTAATTCTAGGTGTTGTTTGCATTTTGGTCCTTTCTCTTGTTTATTTGATAATTAAAATTGATACTTAAGAACCGTCAACAAATACCGCCATACTTAGGCTTTTACTCGTCCTCGAGAAAAGGATGGTTAAGAAAAATATCTGGGGTAAAACATTTAAAGCATTCTCTTTATATAATTGCAGGGTGTTAAAATTCCACTGTGTACCATAGTCAGGGATGTTTATGGTTAAGAGTAAAGATCCTTTCTTCTCAATCCTGTCACTTGGAGTTTTTGTTATATTTTTGAAAGAAAGTTAGCATACCTTTTTATCCTCATAGGTTCTCTCAGATCACTCATTATCTTTTATATATCTCACTGAGGCTGTTTTATTTTTTTTTGCAAAAATTCTCAAGCATACTTACTTTGCATTTATTGTCTGATCAAAATAGGATCCGAGGAGGGGAATGTCATACTCTTAGATCAAAGACTTTGGAAATTAAAAACTTTGTCAACTCTTGCTGGCATATTGCTTATTAGAGGGACCATGGGCTATCATTTTTTTAGAGTGGATACCGAGGTACCCCTAATTCTACTGCCGGACACTTGTCCATTTTTTTTGCGAGGTTGTCGAGCACTTGCTCCTTTTTATTTCCTCGAAATATTTTTATTTTTTTTTTGCATAGCCCATGCCTCTAATGCAATAATACTTCGGAAGAGTGAAACTTTCTGAAATAATGTGTTGATCTTAGGAGCATGATAAATCTCTCAACAAGGGTCTAACTCATTTTGAACAAACTCAATACAGAGCAGATAACTTTTATAATCATCATTAATATTTTTATTTTTATCAGGCATATAACACACTGAGGATGGTAGCTAGAATTTTGAATATTTTGAAATAAATTCTCCAAGCAACAATGATATCAAGAATAAGAAACTCATACTCTACCATCACATACTCCATATTGACTTGAGTAACACAGGGTTTTAAAATGATTTTATAATAATTGCAAGTTTTCAGGAAATATCACAGATTGAGATTAATCATGATTAGAAATATTTTAATCTTTTTATTTTATCATGTCGGAAACAGTAATCTGCATAATCCAAAATAAATATATGTATGAAGTAAAGTGTGCAGAGTGTGTACCTGAATCGTGGAGTGGTGTAGTCGGAGTGTGTTTGGCATGTTAAGGGATCTCCCCCATACTTGTTTTCTGCTTTCTTGCACAAAAATAAAGTAGAGACACACAAGACATAATAATAATAGTAATACTCTTTATTGATCTTGAGGCATTTAGTACAATAGACTGATAACAAACTGATAATAATAGTAAACTGATGATAATAGTAAACCTAAACCGAATTTAAAGATAAATGACTAAGATGCATTGCCTCAAGGTCTAATCTTGATAACTTAACGGCGCTCTAATTCCTTGATCTTCTTGTTGGCACTGGCAAGATCCTGCCTAAGGCCTAATATAACGGTGTTGTGGTTAGAGAGCTGCCTAGTGAGGGAATTAATCGAGGACTGGAGGTCTATGATAACTCTATCTAGCCTGCGAACTTCCTCATCAATATCCATTATAGTCTTGCGACGCTTGGGAGGTGTCTCAAAAGCATTGAGAGAGTGCTTCGGGGCTGCCTTTGGAGGGATGAAACGGACTTTGGATGCTCTAATCCCTTCAAAGTAAGGCCTTTCCTCCTCCGTAGTGTAGCGAACGCTGCTGATCTCGCTGCTCCGGTTGGTCTTGACTCCAACGACCCTCTCATTGGGTCTAGGTGGAAGGATCCTTGTACCGATTGGTACCTTGATAGTGGTCTTTGTCTTGGATGATGGTCCTTTGAGGAGTAGGGGTTGTGGTGGTGCGGTGAGAACTGGTTGAGCATGGTAGGATTGGGCGGAGCTGCGTTGGCGTAATGGCATGGCTTCTAGTTGTCGCTCTGTGTTGGCCGGGACGAGAGCACGGGCATCGGGGTCTTCCACTGGCTCCATGTTGAGGTTGAAGGGGACGACTTCCCAATCATCATGGTACTTCTCGGCCATTGGAGTAGCAAGGAACTAATAAAATTTTAATTGAAGTAGAGCTAATTAAGCTCTAATTGAAGGAGAGAAAGCTTGGTGGCTTGGTGTCTGAAAACTGAGGTCAGGGGTCTGTTTATATAGGGGTCAAAAGGATGCCTCTATGGGTTGTTCGGGTTGCTCCCGTCGATGTGCATGCGAAACTTTCCATCCGAGGGATTATTCGGATCACCCTAAGTGCATTTTCCATATCAGAGAAAGTCGGGACAGAGGGGGAACAGGGGCTGGGCGCCCGCCCACTTGACCTGGGCGCCCGCCCTCTCTCTGGCTCCTCTGTGGGCCCACTTTTCCGAGCGCGTTTCTAGATGCGAAATTATTTAGAAAAATATATATGTCCCAAAACCATCAGACCAAAAGTGTTGGGCTCTAATTCTCCATGGGAAGGTAAAAATGGACTACGTCTATTTCTTCAAATTCCTCATTGGGCTCTAAAAATAATTTAAGACGTTGACCATTTACCTTGAATAACGTACCTTCGCTATTTTGAAGTGTGATAGCTCCGTGGGATGATGAATTGATTACCTTGAATGGTCCTTCCCATTTGCTCCGGAGTTTTCCATGCCCGAAAAGCTTTACCCTGGAATTAAAAAGTAATACCTTATCTCCGGGTGTGAACTCCTTCTTCTTGATTCTCTTGTCATGCCACCTCTTGACTCTTTCTTTGTAGATTTTTGAATTGTGATATGCCTTCTCTTGCCATTCTTCCAATTCTGATAGTTGCATTCTTCTATAATCTCCAGCAACATCTAGGTCCATATTCCATCTCTTTATGGCCCAGTGTGCTTTGAACTCTAGTTCAACAGGTAGATGGCAAGTCTTCCCGTACACCAATTGGTATGGAGACATTCCAATTGGGGTCTTGTATGCTGTCCGGTATGCCCAGAGTGCATCGGGTAACTTGTCTTTCCACGCCGTTCCCATTTCATTTACTGTCTTCTGAAGAATATTCTTGATTTGTTTGTTGGAAGTCTCTGCTTGGCCACTTGTCTGAGGATGATAGGGGGTAGCGACGTTGTGACGGATTCCATGTCTTGATAGATATTGCTTGAAGCGTTTGTCGATGAAGTGTGCTCCTCCATCACTTATCACTACTCTGGGAACTCCAAATCTTGGAAATATAATGTCTTCAAACATCCTCTTTGAACTGACGTTGTCGGCATGCTTGCAAGGTAATGCTTCTACCCACTTGGAGACATAGTCAACCGCCACCAAAACGTACTCACACTTCTTTGATGGAGGAAATGGACCCATGTAGTCTATTCCCCAGACATCAAAGAGCTCAATCTGAAGGTTGTTGGTGAGTGGCATTGCATCCCTTGTATTTATGTTTCCGTGCCTTTGACATGGCCCACATCTCCTGATATATTGCTTCGTGTCTTCATACATTGTAGGCCAGTAGAATCCACACTGCCAGATCTTTGAATGTGTACGGAATGCTCCATAGTGACCTCCATATGGTGATGAATGACATCTGTCGATGATCTTCCATCCTTCCTCAGTGGTCACACATCTCCTGAGTAAGCCATCAGAGCATACTCGGAAGAGGTATGGCTCATCCCATATATGTGAATGACTTTCTTGAATAAGCTTCTTCTTGTTTGCTCCTGGTGGTACATACCCTGAAACCATAAAATTAACAATATCTGCATACCAGGGGTCAGACCTGTTAATCCCGTAGAGCATGTCGTCCCAGAGTGAATCATTGATTGGGGTTTCCTGTGGACTCTTAAAATACATTCTAGACAGGTGATCAGCAACAGAATTTTCTACTCCCTTTTTATCTTTTATTTCTAAGTCAAATTCTTGGAGTAATAAAATCCATCTAATCAGGCGAGGTTTAGCATCTTTTTTAGTGAGCAAATATTTTAGTGCAGCATGATCAGTGTAAACAATTATTTTAGCTCCAACTAAATAAGATCTAAATTTATCAATGGCAAAGACAACAGCCAGAAGCTCTTTTTCAGTGGTTGCATAATTAAGTTGAGCTCCTGTTAAAGTTTTACTGGCATAAGCAATTGCATGATGCTTCTTATCTTTAGTTTGTCCCAATACTGCCCCCACAGCATAATCACTAGCATCACACATAATTTCAAAAGGTAACGACCAATCAGGGGGTTGAATGATTGGTGCAGAGATGAGTGCTTTCTTTAATAAATTGAAAGATGTTAGACATGCATCATCAAATTCGAAAGGAGCATCCTTGGCTAGCAAAAGAGTAAGTGGTCTAGCAATGAATGAAAAATCTTTTATGAATCTATGATAAAAACCAGCATGGCCAAGAAAGCTTCGAATTCCTTTTATATTCACAGGTGGAGGTAGTTGTTCAATTACTTCAATTTTAGCTTTGTCTACCTCAATTCCTCTTTCAGACACTAAGTGTCCCAGCACTATTCCTTCCCTAACCATAAAATGACATTTTTCCCAATTAAGGATTAAGTGCTTTTCTTCACATCTTTGCAAAACCTTATCTAAGTTTTCAAGACAACTATCAAAAGTTTTTCCATAAACAGAGAAATCATCCATGAAAACTTCCATAATCTCTTCAATCATATCAGAAAATATAGACATCATGCATCTTTGAAAAGAAGCTGGTGCATTACATAACCCAAAAGACATTCTACGGTAAGCATAAGTTCCATAAGGGCATGTAAAAGTGGTTTTGCTTTGATCATCGGGATGGATCGGGATTTGATGATACCCTGAATATCCATCTAAGAAACAAAAGAATGAATGGTTTGCTAACCGCTCTAGCATCTCATCTATAAAAGGTAAAGGAAAGTGATCCTTTCTCGTGGCTTTATTTAGTTTTCTATAGTCTATGCACATCCGCCATCCTGTGACGGTGCGTTGCGGAATTAGCTCATTCTTTTCATTTATAATAACTATCATGCCTCCCTTTTTGGGCACAACTTGGACTGGCGGCACAGGATATATAATCCCTGCATGCAGCAACTTAATAACTTCCTTTTTAACTACCTCTCTCATAGTGTTGTTAAGTCTACGTTGGGGTTCTCGAGAGGGTGTAACAGAAGGATCTGTTGGAATACGATGGGTACAAATCATAGGACTGATTCCTGTAAGATCTTGAAGTGAGTAGCCGAATACTGAGTGATGTTTCTCAAGAATGGTCATTAATCGCAGAGTTTGATCCTGAGTGAGTTTATCGCTAATGAACACAGGAAACTCTGGATTATTGTTTAGGAAAGCATAGGTAAGACCGGGTGGTAAAGTTTTAAGCTCTATGGGGGGTCTAGGTGTTTCTGCAAACTCATCTAAGGGTTCAGGCTCAGAAGGTTCGTCTTCTTCTTCTGTGAAGAAAGGAGTTTCGTCTTCTAAGTCTGGTTCATCTAAAAGCTCTAGAGATGCAGCCTTTACTTCCTCCATAGGATCAGGCAAAAGATATGACTCGGCCTTATTGTTTAAGGAGTGTGAAATTATTATTGAGAATTTAAAAGTTTTTCCAAAAGAAATGTGTAGCTTTCCAGTATGACCTTCATAAAGAAGTCTTCTAAAAGGTTGCCCTATCAATAGGTCGAAGTCCCATGTATCAAAGATATAGAAGTTCAAATGAACCATGGAGCCTTCTACCGTAAGAGGTAGGACATTTATAATTCCAAGACTGGGGACTAATCGTCCCGAAGATTCCTTTATGACCTTTGTTGTGGAGGTTAAGATAAGATTTTTAAATAGTTTAAGTGCAAAGGATTCAGACATAATGTTGATCCCCACAACAGGATTATAAAGAGCATTAAATCGATCAGAATTATAAGCACAGCGTATAGTTATAGAGGGTGTGTCCAAACGGATCACATCAGAGGAAAGCTCTGATTCCTCCAACCATTCGCTACTCATGACTGAGATAAGCTCTCTCAATTGATATTCACTTGGTAAATAAATGCTAAATTGGCCGTTTTGGGGATTGTTAATAGAATGGTAGTTTGAAATATTTCCAAAATCGGCAAAAAGATCGGATTCTATATCCAGCATGAAGTCCGGTAGTGGAATTTCTTCCTCTTGTGGCTCAGAACTTGGGATAGCTAAAGTAGATGAAGAATTTGGCAGAGTGTCTACTTCGGCTTCGTAGGTTTCATCATGAAGGGTATTATCCATCTCAGCTTCTAGGATTCTATATAGGATCACTCTTGCTTCATCAGCAGGGATGCGAAAGAAAGAACCTCTAGACATTGTGTGTAGCATTTGTTTGTGATTTCTATGAAGACCTCGAAAAAAGTGAAATAAAAGAATAGGGTCTTCAAGATTAAGGTTTGGACCAGATTCTAAAAGATCAGAAAAATGTTTCCAGGATTTTCCCAAAGTTTCATTAACTTTTTGTTTAAAAGATAGGACTTCGAGTCTAAGGTCGGCTATACGATCAAGGGAATAGAAATCTAGACAAAAGTTGGCTCGTAAAACTCCCCATTCACCTTGTTGTTGACTTACCTTCTGACTGTACCATTGTCTAGCTTCTCCCCTTAAGGAAAAAGGAAAAAGCTTCCAACATAAAGTCTTATCAGAAATGCCTTCAATGCGAAGACAATCACATGTTTGCTCAAAATCTCTAATATGAAGGTAAGGGTTTTCGTCTTCCTTTCCCGAAAAAGATAGGTTTTGAATCATGGCAATCAACCTAGAACTTAACTTATACTGGGGTGTTTGGATAGGCTGTGATGATTCCCATGGTAAAAGGTTAGTTGCTAAAGGGATTGCACACTCATGGATCGATTTAGAATTTTGGTTTTCCATAAGGTAAGAGTAAAATAAATAAAGAATATAAAAGATAAGAAAAAGATAAAAGTATAGATACAAGCTAATAGCAAGACACAGGTTATCTCAGCAACCGTCTTTCTCCCCGGCAACGGCGCCAGAAATGCTTGTTGATATTTGGGAACGCAATAAGGAATTGATCCGCAAGCGCACGGATATCGGTGAGCACTTCACCCGGGAAATTATCCAGAGTATCGTATTTATTTTTTTACCACTAGGAGAAAGAGTGCATCTGGCTAACCGGTCTATTACTACTACCCTTTAGGCACAAAGAATGTCTTTCGATGTGAGTGATAAATAGAGAAGACTGCAACCGTAGTCTCCTTCTAACCTTGGTAAGGATGATCTACTGTTCTAATGGGGAGGCTAACGGAATCTAGACACCACAAAGGATGTTCGACCCACACCTATAAACCCTATCCTTCCTGCTAACGAGATATGATCTACAAAGGTAGCTCGGAATTGTCACGTTCCTCACTACTACCACGGTCCAGCTAGTCAGGGAATATCTATGAGTACCCCAGCCTAAACACCACGTTTACGCCAGCAATGATTACTCTAAACTCTACGCGAAGAGATTAAAGTAAACTCATAAACCATAAGAACAATAAAACAAGAACTTACTAGAATTTAGAAGTTGAATTACTGAAAAATCCTAGGAGCAAGCTTCGGGTTAGGAGAACTTGATCCCGCAGGTACAAGCTTGGAGTAGACACCGACAGGCCGGGCTTCCTCCACTCTACACCTCCACTCTATCTCTCTCAATCTAGTAGAAACTAGAAGATCTATTTCTACCTTACATTGATTGCTAAGCCTAAAAAGAAATATTAATTAGAGAAGAGGTTTTCCTTCGAGGGCACCCCTCAGTCTCTATGATAATTTCTTCATGTCTTCTCCAGGGGCCAGGGGGGCCTTGCTTATATAGTCCTCCCCTTCTATGCGTTTTTGGGTCGATAGCCGAGGTGGTACTATGTTTTTCTTGATCCAATAGGTCGGTGGAATATCCCAAACGAAAGAGTCCTGATTTGGCTCCACCAGGGGGGCGGGCGCCCAGGCTACCAGGGCGGGCGCCCTGGGCCTGGCCCAGTTTCGCCTCCGCTTCGGTCTCGTGGCTTCTGGAGTCTTCTAGATGATGTAAAATTGCGCGGTGCGTTGATATCTCTATGTAATCCCGACATGTGGGCCTTTCTTCCTTATTTCCTGATAACCCCCTGCAGAAACAGATAAACAACAAAACTCGTGGAATTCTGTTAGATCAAACCCTAATTCTAGGTGCTGTTTGCATATTGGTCCTTTCTCTTGTTTATTTGATAATTAAAATTGATACTTAAGAACCGTCAACAACAGCAACTCCACCATTTGAAATGACATGACCAAGAAAAGACACTTCCTTCAACCAGAAGTCACACTTACTCAACTTGGCATAGAGCTGATGTTCCCTCAATTTCTGCAACACAAGCCTCAGGTGTTCCTCATGTTCTTCCTCAGTCTTCGAGTAGATCAAGATATCATCAATAAAGACTACCACAAACTTATCCAAATACTCCATACAAACTTTATTCATCAGATACATAAAGTAAGCTGGAGCATTAGTTAACCCAAAAGACATAACTGTATACTCATAAAGTCCATATCTGGTGGTGAAAGCAGTCTTTGGAATATCACTAGGTTTAATCCTCAATTGGTGATAACCTGATCTCAGATCTATCTTGGAAAACACACAAGCTCCTTTCGACTGGTCAAACAAGTCCTCTATTCTAGGCAAAGGGTATTTATTCTTAATAGTGACCTCATTCAAAGATCTATAGTCTACACACATCCTCTGTGTCCCAACCTTCTTCTCTACAAAGATAACTGGAGCTCCCCAAGGTGAGGAACTAGGACGGATATACCCCTTAGACTGTAACTCCCTTAGTTGTTTCTTAAGTTCTTCTAACTCATTAACAGCCATTCTATAAGGTCTCTTAGATATGGGTGCAGTACCAGGTAATAAATCAATAACAAATTCAATCTCACGTTCAGGTGGCATACCTGGCAAATCCTCTGGAAACACATCAGGGAATTCTTTCACAACTCGAATATCCTCTACTGACCCACTGCTCACATGGTAGACTGTTCCTTCACTGCTAGGTGACATAGAAACTCTGACCTCAATTCTGTTCCCACTAGGTGCTGTTAGAGCAACTGACTTCTCAGCACACTAAATAGTTCCCTTAAACTTGGACAACCATCTCATTCCCAATATCATATCTAAACCTTCTGAACCCAACACAATAGGATTGACAGGAAAATCTACCCCCCTTATTTTAATGCTCATTCCCGGACACAAAGTATTAGTATGCATCTTTCCCCCAGGTGATTTAACTATCATGGTGTTTTGCATGGTACAGGTGGCTATACTATGTTTCTCAACAAACTGTGCACTTATAAAAGTATCAAACAAAACAGTAGCTAGGCAAGAGTTGACAAGGAACGTACCAACTACCACATCTGGAGCCTCCTCAGCAGTTTCTAGCTTCACATGATTCACCCTTCCATTGTTGTTCTTCTGCTTCTGGGGGCAAGCATTCGCGTAGTGTCCAAGCTGACCACACTTGAAACAGGTATTTCCAGTGGGGGTGGGGTTGACATTGGGCTTCGCTGGGACAGTGTTGGAGTTCTGGCGAGAGCCTGATGGTGCTGGGGCATTCTGACGGGGCGCCTGGCTAGCGGGGCGCTGCGCTTGGTTGTTGTTGTAGCGCTGGCTCGTCTGCTGACTCTGGTTGCTGTACCTGACATTCTGCTGCTGTCCTTGGTTACCAGACTGATATGCAGGGCGAGACTGAGGGCCCTGCTGATTGTTGTAGCGGGGACGGCTGGCACTAGCCTGCTGCTGAGAGGAATTATACTTCCTCTTCTTGTCATCCATCTTGCGGCGCTTGCTCTCAAGCACCAATGCCCTGTCCACCATCTCCTGGAAACTGGCATACTTGACATTTGACATCATGTAGGACAGCCCATCATTCAAACCTTCCAGGAAGTGGTCTTGCTTGTCTTCATCGTTCTCCACCTCATTGGGGCAATACCGCGACAACTGAGTGAACTTGTCACGGTACTCACAAACTGTCATGGAGCCCTACTTCAGAGACAGAAACTCTTTCTTCTTCAGCTTCACCAATCCAGCAGGCACATGATGAGTCTTGAAGGCGACCTTGAACTCATCCCAAGTGATAGTATCCGGGTCCTGATGTGCAAAGCAGTACGAATCCCACCAGTCCTGTGCGGCTCCCTGAAGCTGCCCAGAGCCATACAGAACCTTCTCCCTGTCATTGCACTGAGCAATGACCAGCTGCTTCTCCACAGCTTTAAGCCAATCCTCAGCTTGCATAGGATCAGCTGAGTGAGAGAAAAACGGTGGACGTCCCTTCATGAACTCTCCACGCTTGTCCCTTGGTGGGGCAAACGCGTTGTTACCTCCTTGATGTTGGTTCTGATTCTGATTTTGGTTCTGCTGCATGTGGTTCATAATATGGGCCATCCCTTGCATCAGTTGAGTCTGCATAGTCATCAACTGCTCTATGGTCATGGGCTGATTCACAGGAGGAGGAGGGTTGGCATTAGTCCCGCTGTGATCATTGTTGTTGTTGTTGGACTGCCCGTTGTTTCCTCCATTGGTGTTGCTCCTGGTGTTGACAGGCATCTGATGTATAGAAATAATATAATAAAATCAGATGTAGTTCATATGTGTAAACCTGAGCTGTAATGTAAACTGCAATGTAATGATCTTTCCTCAAAGTATGAACCAGCTGATAGTCACTTTCCTTCCTCAGTTGATAAACACAGTACTCATAACAGATGTAATATATAGATAATGAACTGATCATGATAAAGTAAGACTGATAAGATAAAGCGATATTGTTGATGCAAAACTGGTCTGCAAACACAAAGGGCTAATACCCGATTCAAACGTTAAGGCGTGCCAGCCAATTTGACCTTGCTATCGGCAAAGGTGATAACTCGAATACTTTAGTCCTGACAACAGCGATGCGCCCGGATGTCACGGCTAAGAGGTACTCACGCGGAACTTGAGAACACGCCGAGCTTAAGTCGACGAATTCCTAAGAACTCGTAACAAAAGGAAAAAGTATGACGAAGTCGTCGAAAAGTAAATGCTGGAATATGAGTAAAAACGTGTGTTTGATTTCTTGATTGATTATTACAAGGCCCTAGGGTCTATATTTATACCCTGCTCAAAGAGCTACAACCAGACACGATTAGAATTCGAATTCCAAATTACACGGAATCCGTATACAAAACGATGCAAATAATTAAGGAAATAACAAAACTATCCCTCGTGACAAACCGAAACTCCTCCACATAACGACCGGCAGTTTCCAAACTCCTCCTTTGCATCATCGGCAGATCCTTTGCCTAGTCATCGGCAGACTTTCTTATCTAGCCATCGGCACCATATTACTGCCTGTGGACTTAGTCACATTCAACTTCTCCCTCATCGGCAACCATCCTCATCGGCAACCCGCTTTGTAAACATCGTACTGCCACCTTATTCTGCCATCCTTGACACGTGCCCAAAAACGGTGTCAACACATGCCCCCCAGTTTCGGAGTATAAAACTATTAATGCTCCGAAATTCTCTGCAGTAATGATGCCTTCTCCCGCAATTAATGCTCCTAATCTGGTAACCGACAACCTCAATCTGGACAACTCTGATCCTAATCCTCCGCAGATTCCTCGAAATCCCCAACTTCCTAAACGAGCATTTTTCTCAGTCGTACATCGGCAACAATACCGTTACAAAGATCTGCCGATGTTCTGACCAGGATATTCGCAAAAACGGTTACTTCCCCTCTATCCGCCCATCGGCAATATGACCGTTATAGAATATCGCCGATGGACCGACCAGGAGATCTCGCACAGTAAAATACCTTCAGATAATGACCGCTTTCCGTCAAATCACCTGCACAATCCCTGGATTACCGTGCGAACAGTTACCATATCCACCTGAGTACCCTCGGATTTCTCGGATGCGGCAAAGAGATAAGTCGGATTTGCCCTTGCCCATCTTGTCCTATAAATAGTTCCTTCTTGGGTACTCCTTCCCCATCACACCATTCTACTACCCAACTTTACTTTTCCAGCGGCGGCGCCACCAAAAACTCCTAAGGTCTCCGACAAGTACCCCTCTTCATCAACTCCGGCGCCTTCACACGCTTCCTTCGCAGCAAGATGGCCGTCGGGTTCGTCGTGCCTGAGGTCAAATCTCCACCCCGTCTTTTGTATTTTTCTTCATATCCCTGTTCACTCGCAATTCATTTTACTGAACATCTTCCTTTTCTTTCCTCTTTGTATTTCTTTTTACGCCCAAAATCACTAGGAATTGTCCAACAAAATTGTCATCCCCACCGATCAACCACACCTTCAATGCCTCGGCCCTCTAGGGGACCCAGATCCAACTGACCTTATCAACGCAGAAACCAACAGGATCCCCTTCAGAGCCAAAAATTTTTCCTTAGATCTGTGGAAGGACACCTTCCGCTCTTGGCCCAGCCCAACGATATGCATAGGAACGAGTCACTGCTGATAGCTGCATCCTACTTTTGGTCAGACACCCTCAATGCTTTTGCCTTTGGCCACGGCCCTGCTTCTCCTACTCTTGCCAATGTAGCCATGCTTACTGGTCTAGATATATCTTCTGCCGATAGCACCCACTTTTTTGATACTGCCCCTAGTGCCAAAGTGGAGACTCGCGCTATCGGCGGTTGGTCGGGGTACATTCAGAAGTACCGTGGGAAAGGATCTGTCACCATAAAGGAACAAACCACCTTTCTGAACATGTGGCTGGACAAGTTTGTATTCTGTGGTCGATCGGCAGGACCGACTTCTGTCTACCTATCGGCAGCAGAAAGACTGGCTAACGGTGGCCGATTCCCTCTCGGCCGATACTTGCTTGGCGCTGCTTACCACCTTCTCCATCGAGTAGCCCAGAAACTTCTGCTCGGCCAATCCATTGGCAACTTGGGAGGCCCCTGGTGGTTTGTCAACATGTGGCTCAATCTGCATCTGCACAAGCGTCTCAACTTCAACCTGTTCACACAGCGTTTCCCAAGAGATATAGCTGAAAACCATGTATTGGGTGAAGAGGAATCGGCAACACGCGCCCCCTTGAACTTTGGCGAAGCTGTCATAGTTCTGCCTGGTTCAGGGGGTAATCCAGATCAGATCGGCCGATTCTTCCAGACTCTGTATGAGGGTTTGACCAGAGACGAACGACCATGGTTGGCTTATGATGACCCAGATAGCATGCTCCCTCTGACCTTCAATCCATTTGATGAAGCTCTCGACAGGGACAATGAGGTGATGATGGCAATTGTGACTCCCAGAATCATTCCAGTGAATTTCTTTGGTAGCACAAAAACCTCCCCTCAAACTTACGAATTTTACAATCCATCGGCATTAGCTCGCCAGTTAGCTTTCGGCCAGTTGCCGATTGCACTTCCTTATGCCGATGTGATAAAACCCAGAGAAACTATCAACAACCTTCTTGAGTGGACTCGAGCAGCCCAACTACCACCAAACGCCGATATAGATGTAAATCTGTCAGAATGGGTTCCGGCTGCTTTTATCACTCAGGCATACAAGTTATGGTGGGCAGAATGGAAAGAGCATCTATTCTGCAGATCGGCACTTTCATACCGCGGCATGATTGACTCCGAATACGAAGTTCCCGATGACACTGTAAGTAACTCAAACCAACGTTTCATTTTCTCAATATTACCCCCATCGGCAGCTTACCCTTGTATTCCTTTTGCAGGTTGACAATATTCCTCCATTGGTTAGCAGGAGTGGCAGGCCGATCGACTTGTTTCCATCAGGCCCGATTTCCACAATCGGCCACAATGCTCCCACTCTAGCTTCCATCGTGCATCGGGGTGTACGCCTCAGGAAAGTCACCACCAGAAGAACTCAGACATCACCAACGGTTGCTGCTCCCACTCTTGCGCGGGCTTTCAAGGCAATTTGTCAAATCTTTTCCTTTATGCTGACTATCTTTATATCGGCTATATTTATGCTTATAAACCCTTGTTCATTATTGCAGCAAACCGGCGCATCGGCGAAAGCCAGGTGTGAGAGTACCGATGCCCCCCAGTCTAGCCAACCCAAGAGAAAGGGCACCACGGGTGCTAAGACTGGAACAAAGCGCCAGAAGGTAGCAACTCCCCCTCCTCCTCCGGTATCTCCAATTCCGGTGGAGTCTTCTCCTTCTTCTCTAGAAGCCCAGCCACAGCAAGCACCATCTCCCCCACCTATGCAGGAAGCACCACAGATAGAAGAACCCCAACAGGAAGGATCTCAAACAGAAGATACATCAGCTGACATGGGTGAACAAACAACTGGCCCGGTGGGTCCAGTTATACCATCGGCAGTTCTCCCGATTCAGACAACCGTTGTCCCTCCTCCAGGTAACATACTTTAACAATATCGCTACCCATGAACTCCAGGCTGGAAGAATTGTCAGCTCTCCTTCACCAGGACACAGCGCAATTGGTTGATGATTCCGACCCTACCAAGACCCTGTTCAGAACTCCCAGAGGCCAAATCCCAGCCGATGTTGAAGAAATCCTGTTCCAAGCCGCTCATCTGGAGAGTCGCCAGCTGCAGTACCAAAGAGCTTCTCGGCGGCTTGCCGATAGAGCCGCTCAGACTCAACTCTCCGATGAAATGAGGAAAGAGAAGCTTTTGACCGATGAGAAGCACAAGAACATCGGTATCCTGAGATCTTCTGGAGACGCGCTGAAGCAGAAGATATCCGATCTATCGGCAAGAAAAGAGTCCCTGTTGGCGGAGCTCAAGGAAGTAGAGAACGCTCTGTCCCAAGCCCAACAGGAAGAGAGCCAATTGCCAGAGACCATCAGGCTTCTTGAGCGCGAGCGAAATGCTCATGGTCGCAAAGCACTCCAACTGAAGAAGAAGCTGAAGCCGATAGAAGGTTCTGCCGATGATGATATCAAGGAGATAGAAGCAGCCAACCAAATTCGGCTACGCGCTATATCGGCAATCCAGACGCTGCTTAACACATAGAGTTTCCATCGGCATTGTATCTGCGCTTTCCTGCTTCCTCAACTTTTAGTCTAGCCGATAGGACCGTTATCGGCGCCTAAACTTTTGAAACACCAAGTCTTGTCCCCAAGCATTTGGATCCAGCCGATAGGACTGTTATCGGCACCTAAACTTCTATGCATCGACCCATATACTGGGGTAGTACTTCTTTAAATATTTGTCGTTTAATGCTCTGGGAAATTCAATTCCTTCGAGGGTTTCTAGAATGTAGGCATTACCAGGAGCCGATCGACTTATCCGATAAGGACCCTCCCAATTAGGAGACCACTTTCCAAACTTCGAACTTCTGGTCCCAATTTGTAAAATTAATTTCCATACCAAATCCCCATCGGCAAACTCTTTAGCCTTCACTTTCTTATCATACCATCTAGCAACTCTTTTCTTATTTTCTTCTATACTCATTAAAGCTTTTAACCGATGCCCTGCTAGATCGTCCAATTCATCGGTCATCAAAGTGGCATAACCATCGGAAGTTAATTGATCTTGAAAAGATAATCGCCTAGATCCAGCCTTAATTTCCCAAGGCAACACTGCATCATGTCCATACACCAATTGATAGGGTGATACCTTGGTCGATCCATGACAAGCCATCCGATAAGACCACAATGCTTCATTTAATAATGTATGCCACCGCTTAGGATTTTCTTCAATCTTTCGTTTAATAAGCTTGATAATTCCTTTGTTAGACGCTTCGGCCTGCCCATTGGCTTGAGCATAATAAGGAGAAGAATTCAACACTTTAATTCCCATACTGATTGCGAATTCATCGAACTCCCCCGATGTGAACATGGTGCCCTGATCGGTAGTAATCGTTTGGGGAATCCCAAATCGGTAAATAATATGCTCCTTCACGAAAACAATCATATTGGCCGATGTGACTTTCTTCAAAGGAATAGCTTCAACCCACTTAGTGAAATAGTCAGTGGCAACTAGAATGAACTTATGCCCTTTGCTAGATGGTGGATAAATCTGGCCGATCAGATCGATGGCCCATCCCCGGAACGGCCAAGGCTTTATTATAGGATTCATAGCCGATGCGGGTGCTCTCTGGATATTACCAAACTTTTGACAACCTTGACATCCCTTGAAATATTTAAAACAATCTTCAAGTATGGTTGGCCAAAAATATCCATTCCTTCGAATCATCCACTTCATCTTAAAAGCTGACTGATGCGCTCCACACACTCCTTCATGGATTTCCCCCATCAAACTTCTAGCTTCATCATCACCCAAGCATCGGAGAAGAATTCCGTCGATAGTTCGATAATACAATTCATTTTCAAGGAGCACATACTTGGTTGCTTGAAATCGAACCCGTCTTTCAACTTTTTTGGATGGATCTTTTAGATAATCAATAATTTCTTTCCTCCAATCACCGGCACCGACTGCCGATGTCGCATTAATCATTGGCTGATATCCCGAGGCATGCTGAGCTAACCGATTAGCGTCTTCATTATGCAATCGGGGAACATGCTCCAATCGGAAATCCTTGAATTCCTTTAACAGTTGCATACTTCTCTCGAAATAAGTTATGAGAACTTCACTTCGGCATTCATAGCTTCCAGCCAATTGATTTATAACCAACATAGAATCCCCGAATATTTCAACAGCATCAGCACGAACTTCTCTTAACAACTCCAATCCCTTGATCAGAGCTTGATACTCAGCCTGATTATTTGTTGATGTGGCAACAATCGGCAAGGAAAACTCATACTTCCTCCCCTTAGGGGAAACTAATACAATGCCGATTCCTGCCCCCCGGTCACAGGTAGATCCATCAAAGAAGAGCGTCCAGGGTACAATTTCCAAGGTTTCCACTAGACCGCAATGCTGAGTCACAAAATCGGCCATAATCTGCCCTTTGACTGCCTTAGCCGATTCATAACGCAAATCGAACTCCGACAGCGCTAAAATCCATTTACCGATCCTACCACTCATAATCGGCATAGATAGCATGTATCGGACCACGTCATCTTTGCAAACAACAGTGCATTCGGCCGATAACAGGTAATGTCTCAGCTTGATACATGAAAAATATAAGCATAAGCATAGTTTCTCAATGGCCGAATACCTGGTTTCAGCATCAATCAACCTCCTACTCAAATAATAAATTACCCTTTCTTTCCCTTCAAATTCTTGAACTAAAGCGGAACCGATAACCGATCCATCGGTAGATAAATACAATCTGAAGGGCTTCCCTTGTTGAGGTGGAACTAGAACTGGAGGATTTACTAGATACTTCTTGATTTCATCCAGAGCCAGCTGCTATTCTTCTCCCCAAATAAACTCTTGATCGGCTTTCAATTTAAGAAGAGGACTGAAAGCACGAATCCTACCAGACAAATTCGATATAAATCTTCTGATAAAATTTACCTTGCCGATCAAGGATTGGAGCTCGGTTTTGTTGGTAGGGGCCACTATTTTATTGATGGCATCAATAGATCTTCGACTAATTTCAATACCCCTCTGATGTACCATGAAACCAAGAAACTGCCCTGCCGATACACCAAATGCACACTTGTTGGGATTCATCTTCAATCCATGCTTCCTTGTGCACTCTAACACTTTTTGTAAATCAGCAAGATGCTTTGAGAAATCTCCAGACTTAACCACCACATCATCAATATAAATCTCTACGAGCTTGCCGATGAACTCATGAAATATAAAATTCATAGCCCTTTGATAATTAGCACCGGCATTCTTCAACCCAAAAGTCATGACTATCCATTCAAATAGCCCAACATGACCAGGACACCTGAATGCGGTTTTTGGAATATCCTCCTCCGCCATGAATATTTGATTGTAACCTGCATTACCATCCATGAAGCTGATGACCCGATGACCAGCCGCAGCATCAACCAGTAGATCGGCGACAGGCATTGGGTATCCATCCATCGGCGTAGCTTTATTGAGATTCCTGAAATCAATGCACACCCGAAGCTTCCCGTTCTTCTTGTAAACCGGAACAACATTGGAAATCCATTCGGCATACCGACACTGCCGAATAAACTTAGCTTCAATAAGTTTAGTGATTTCGGCCTTAATATCAGGTAGAATGTTAGGATTACATCGGCGGACTGGTTGCTGATGTGGTCGAAATCCAGACTTGATGGGTAACCGATGTTCAACAATTGATCGGTCTAAACCAGGCATCTCTGTATAATCCCAAGCAAAGCAATCTTTATATTCCTCTAACAAACTAGTCAATTGTCGCTTACTCTCAGGATCTAATTTAGCACTAATAAAAGTAGGCCTAGGCTTATCACCACTACCTATATCTACTTCTACCAAATCATCGGCCGATGTGAATCCCTGGCCTAATTTTCCATCATCGGCGAATCTATCCATTAAAAACCGTCGTCAGAACCGACTGCTTGGATCGGTGGAATCTCATAATCGGCAACTTTGAGAAAATCTTTCTCCCAAACTTCTGCTGAAATGCACCTGGTCCTTTCGTAAGTATCCGCTTCTGCCGATGCGATAACATAAGAAGAATCTCCTGGGACAATCTCAATCTTGTCACCTACCCACTGAACCAAGCACTGATGCATTGTAGATGGGATACAACAATTGGCATGAATCCAATCTCTTCCCAATAATAAGTTGTAAGCACCTTTTCCGCTGATCACGAAAAAAGTTGTCGGCAAGGTTTTGCTGCCGATGGTCAACTCTGCACATATCGCCCCCTTGACTGGAGACACGTTTCCTTCAAAGTCTTTGAGCATCATATCGGTCTTGGTCAAATCTTGATCCCCTTTCCCAAGCTTCCGATATACTGCATACGGCATAATATTAATAGCAGCTCCACCATCAACTAGTATCTTGGTCACTGGCTGCCCATCAACCCTTCCTTTGAGGAACAGAGCTTTAAGATGCTGCCTCTCGTCATCGGCAGGTTTCTCAAAGATAGCCGTCATCGGATCCAGAGCCAACTGAGCTATCTGATCAGAAAATTCCAACTCATCATCACTGGCTGGTGCAAGAAACTCCATCGGCAACATGAAGACCATGTTGACGCCTGCCGATGGACCTTCCCTCTTAGTGTCTGACGGCTGCCGACTTCCAGAGTTCTCTCCCTTGTTTAGCTCTTCTTGCCTTTCACGTTGCAATCTCCTTTTCTGTGTCTTGGTTAATCCTCCAGGGCACCATGGAGGAAGTGGCCTTTGCCTTGCCGTCGGGCGTCGGTTCTCCCTTGACTCCATACGATGCGTGTTAGCATCCCTGCAAAATATGAATTCATTGGGAACCCGCGCATCAGCCATTCCCTCAAGCTCTTCTTGGTTCCTGGGAAAATACTGGACACGGTCCCTAAGTCTGTCGTGCCCACTACATCTGCCCCCCAGCCGGTCATGAACTGACACCCTTCCTCTGATCGGCCCATTAAATCGCCGTTCATCATTATGATAATGCCGATCGATCCTATCGTACCAATCATAACCGTTGCACTCAGGGCAGTCTCTGACAGTAGGAAGCTTGATATTTTCCTCCCAACAATGGATGAAGAATGGACAATTCCAATGATCCCTGTGCCGATTCCACTCCTGTCGGCGTCTTTCTTCTTCCCGTCGATAATCTTCCTGCTGGCGCCGATACCGATCTTCCCGTTGTTGCCATTTTTCTCGAGGCCTTCTATGAGTTATGACGATACCAGATCGAGGAAGCCTTCCTGAGCTAGTTCCTTCCTGGACCAAGCCCTTACTTCTTGCATCGGCAGTAGTAACTTGATGCTGAGGATCTACCGATGCACTCTTCTCAGCTGTCTCCGATGTTAAGACCTTAGCCTTCCCCTTAGCATCCAACATGTTTGTCGGGAAAGGATGTTGGTCTATCTTCATCGGCTTCTAGGCTTTGGAACTGTCAAACTTGATTCTCCCTGACTCTATAGCCGATTGCAGCTGCTGTCTGAATACTTTGCACTCGTTGGTGTCATGGGAAGTTGCATTATGCCACTTGCAATATCTCATCCTCTTCAACTCTTCTGCCGATGGGATCACATGGTTAGGTGACAGTTTGATCTGACCTTCCTGAAGTAGAAAGTCAAATATCCTATCAGCCTTAGCGGTGTCAAAAGCAAACTTCTCTGGTTCCTTCTGCCCAAAAGGACAAGACATCGGCTTCTTGTTTTTTACCCACTCTGCCAAACCGATTACTGGTTCTTCATCAGAATCTGAGCTTGTTGCTTCATCAACAAATGACACTTTCTTATTCCATGCCCTCTTAGGCTCGAATGGCTTGATGTCTTGATCAGAAATCCTCTGCACCAAATGACTTAAACTTTCGAACTCCTGAGAGGCATACTTATCCCTGATATGTGGCAACAAACCCTGGAAAGCCAAATCGGCTAGCTGCTGATCATCCAGAACCAGGCTATAGCATTTGTTCTTGACCTCTCGTATCCTCTGCACAAATCCCTCAACCGACTCATCATTACGTTGCCTCAACTTGACCAAGTCGGTGATCTTCTTCTCATGAACCCCCGAGAAGAAGTATTTGTGGAATTGCTTCTCTAGATCGGCCCAAGTAATTACTGAGTTGGGAGGTAATGATATGAACCAAGTAAAGGCCGATCCAGACAATGATGATGAAAATAGACAAACCCTCAATTCGTCCCTGTTACCAGCCTCTCCACATTGAATAATGAACCTGTTGACATGCTCCATGGTTGACGTGTCGTCCTGTCCGGAAAACTTTGTAAAATCCGGTACCTTGTACCGATGTGGAAGCGGGATCAAATCATACGCGGGAGGATACGGTGTCCGATAAGAATAAGTGTTGACTTTGGGTTTTATCCCAAATTGTTCCCTCATTACTTCAGCAATCTTATCGGCCCAATATGCATCGGCATCTTGCCGATGAGGCGGCTGCGGATCTGGCACTTGGTGGCGAACCTCCACGTGTCTGTTCGGGACGTGATCTGCACGGAACATTGTATTGATCGCTTGTCCTCCAATCTGCGGACCACCAAACTGCTGTCCACCGATTGGCTGTCCTCCGAGTTGCTGTCCAAAATTCATTGGCTGGTTGGGAATCCCCTGACCTTGGAACCCGGGATAGCCCTGCCCTTGCTGGAACCCTGTAGTCTGGTAACTCTGCTGGGGCGATTGTGGAAAGGCTTGCTGTCCAAGCCATCCATTATTAGCGTTCATCGGCATAGGTGCTGCAGATGATTGGTAATTGGGTACCGTCGTTGAATTGACATACCCCGACTGGGCCATAGGCCTCTGTTGCATCAGCATTGACTCTGCCGATGCGTTGGGCATCGGGAACATTGAATCTTGAGGATTTCCAGTGTGAGGCCTTGCAGTAGTAGTTGTGGTATACCGAGGACTCTGGTTCACCGGCGCATTGGGAGGTGCCGATGTCATAGGAGTTTTGCCCCTCATGTCAGTTATTTGTGATGTTCCCGGCGTCAACTCTGGAGGCATACCGTAACCCCACCAGTTGGGAGGAAGAGTCAACCCTGACATTGCCGATGCCAACATATCTGTTGTCAGTTTATGCTGCCCAACTGAAATTTGTGGGTTGGTTGCCATCGGCATAGATAGTGCACCAGTAGTCCCCGATGTACTTGGAGGGACGGCAGATTGTGCACTTGCATTCGTCAAGGCAGCCGATGGAGCCGTGACCTCTGGTGCCGTTGGCTGATGATGGGAGGGGCCCACATAATCTGGTGGGATTTGTCCTTCCTTGAAAGTTCTTGCCACGGCATTGAAAACCGTATTAGACAGTACACCAGCTTGGTTAATCAACGCTCGATTGATGGCATTGTCAACCATATCTTGAAGCTTGCCAGGATTGGCGTCAAAGGTAACCTGCTGTGGTGCCGGCAGTGCATCTTTCTAGACCACTTCGCCGCTCCTATTTATGCTGAAAGACCTCAGGCATTGCTGCTTGAACTCTTCCATGGCTTGGGCAATAGCTTGCTTCTGCTCATCCTTGAGGTTGGCCTCCGTCACGGGGATGACGTTCTCTTGATCGAGGTCAGAGATCGACATGTTGATCTTGATCTTGAATCTTGTCCCACTGGGCGTGCCAAAAGATGTGTTGATGCAAAACTGGTCTGCAAACACAAAGGGCTAATACCCGATTCAAACGTTAAGGCGTGCCAGCCGATTTGACCTTGCTATCGGCAAAGGTGATAACTCGAATACTTTAGTCCTGACAACAGCGATGCGCCCGGATGTCACGGCTAAGAGGTACTCACGCGGAACTTGAGAACACGCCGAGCTTAAGTCGACGAATTCCTAAGAACTCGTAACAAAAGGAAAAAGTATGACGAAGTCGTCGAAAAGTAAATGCTGGAATATGAGTAAAAACGTGTGTTTGATTTCTTGATTGATTATTACAAGGCCCTAGGGTCTATATTTATACCCTGCTCAAAGAGCTACAACCAGACACGATTAGAATTCGAATTCCAAATTACACGGAATCCGTATACAAAACGATGCAAATAATTAAGGAAATAACAAAACTATCCCTCGTGACAAACCGAAACTCCTCCACATAACGACCGGCAGTTTCCAAACTCCTCCTTTGCATCATCGGCAGATCCTTTGCCATAGTCATCGACAGACTTTCTTATCTAGCCATCGGCACCATATTACTGCCTGTGGACTTAGTCACATTCAACTTCTCCCTCATCGGCAACCATCCTCATCGGCAACCCGCTTTGTAAACATCGTACTGCCACCTTATTCTGCCATCCTAGACACGTGCCCAAAAACGGTGTCAACAGATATGAAATATGATAAAGCACAAATAAAGGAGACCGATGATAACCCAAACGAACTATCTCATATAAACTTAATACTTAATCTTGTTCTTGATGCGTTGTGGACACAACCCACAACTCATCGCACTCATTACAAAGAACCAAATCACACCATTAACACAATAATAAATCAAGTTCTCACACAGACCAAGCAAAGCACGCTAAGCAAACGACTAAGCACTAGACTCGCATAACTAAGATCGTGCTAACGTTCTAAGCGTGGCACTATTTATTACTAAGCTGGGAATAGCTCCTATTCTATAGTAGTACGAGCGCTGGCATCTCCATAGGCTGGATCTTCACGGGGCGGAGAGAAAGCAGGCCACTTAGGTGAAGGCGGTGGCACTCCAGTGATCTGAGCCTCCAGCTGCGCTATCCTCTTCCTGGCGTCGTCCAGCTCCTTCCTCACTTGCTTCAGCTCCACTAGTGAACTGTTGAGCTCGGTGTTAGTGACCGCCACCAGCTTGACAGTCCTGCGCACGCGAGGGTCTTGCTCATCAGTGGTGGAAGCAATAGTCATCGCCAACTCTCCACGGCGACGGCGAGGGTAGTAGCGGCGTTCATCCTGGCTGATCTCCTCGAAGAAGTGATCACGATACGCACAGAAAGCCTGACGAGCAGCATCATTAATGCCCGCCATCTGGGTAGACCTCTCTGCCACAGCTTCATGTATGGACATGATCCTCAGTGCCCTCAGCGTCGGGTTAGGCCTGCCGACATGTGCCCAGACCTTCCAGTACGCCGGGTAGTCTGGGTGACTCCAGTGCTCACTGCGGTACTCCACTGAGAACATGCCATGTCCTAGTTGCTGGTCAAGGAGACGCTTCAGCTCGCTGTGGAAGAAACACTCTCCACCATCCCTTGTGCAGACTGTCACAATCCACCCATCATCAGCAGCGAAAAGTCCATCTTGACCTCCAGGTCCTCCAGGTCCACCGGGTCCTCCGGGTCCACCAGGTCCTCCAGGTCCTCTAGGTGCATCCTCATCATCATCATCCATGTCATCATCATCACCGAAGGGATCATCTCCTCCAGCTGCCCAGCAAGGCGCCCTTCCATGCACCACCAGAGCTTGAGGTGGTTGCTGTCCTTCATAGGGTTCCGCGTCTTGGAGGTTAGCATCGTCATCGAGATGCTGGTTAGGCTGGAACACGATGTTATCCACGCGACCAGTCAACGAGAACTCCACAGCTTGAACAGGGCGGAAACGAATGACGCTCTTGCGGCAGGTCAAATGGCGAGTCATCTACTTATGCATAAGATCATAGACATGCAGGAAACGGTTAATAGATCATGACAATGATAGATAAATGAATAACACAAATGAAGGTAAAAGTGTATGTGTAATGAAGATGAACCAAGATTATACAATGGATGAACAATATGAACTTTGGTGGTATTTATGGCGAGATATGGAAAACAAGTAATGAAGGTATAAAGTAAAAACAAGGTAATGAAATTTATTGTCAAGGCAGAAATAAAACATAACTCAAGTAATAAATGAAAAACAAGGAACAAGAAGGTAATATGAGTAGAATGATAAACAAAAGACAAGGTAAACAAGAAAGGTTCAAATAATAAATAATAAAAGTTGAAACAAGAACATAAATGCAATATGAGAAGCAGGAAGCAATAAATGATAACAAGGTAATAAATGCAGGAAGTAAGTGAATAAACCGAAGTGTTAGTAAAAGTAAGTAGATAAGGCTAATAGATAAAGTCTAATGAGACAGGTTAGTAAGGTTGTTAATAGATCCTATGGTGTATTCCACCCAAAAGGGACAATCTAAACGGCTGTTTCTAACTAGTCTGCGTGATCCTACGGTCAACATGGCCCTGATGGTATTTATGTCACACCCGGATGTAAAAGAGCATTCGGGTGCCAAATCACATGTGCGCCAGGATCTCAAATTCACACACATGGACCGACATCATCAATGGTACAAAACACAGTGTTCAAACGAATTACATAAATGAGAGTAAATGTACCATTATTACAAGCCAAATGTTTATCAAAGTACGAAGGAGAAACATAAGCTAAACTGTTCCATAAATAAAAGGGAAACTAGACGCCGACGCAGCAGGTCCACCTTGCCACAGGAAGGTCGACGGCAGAACCACACGAGCCTAACAACCGGGAGACTCAGGGTAGTCCTCAGGGAAATCACAATTATACTCCTAATCGTCCGAGCAACCTTTAATGATTAAAGCAAGGGTGAGCTCATGTCGAACTCAGCAAGCACAGATGGAAAGTAATGACATGCAAGGCTTAAAACGAGGTAAAGCTGACTTGGTTTGACTGTGGTAGCATTTTAGTTGATCACTTTTAATTATGACTATTATTAGAACAACCTATTACTAATTATGAGTAGCATAAACCCAACCCTTTATTAGTGTAAGTAGTAATTAGCATCTTATAAATGACTATCCTAATAATTATATTATTCCAGGGATTAACCCCAATTATTAACACAGGATAGCAATCCTGCCAACACGGAATAGCCATTCCGCTAAAACACGAGGTAGCAACCTCGCCAAGTTCCATCTCCAAGTATCCAGTGAATCCAATTTGCTCATCAAGTGAGGGTCTAGGCCGCTCGTGACCGTGAGCACGGCTGATATATCAGTTTTACACTCTGCAGAGGTGTGCACGTTCACTCCAAGTCGTGATTCCCATTTGCCCGGGGTCATGACTCCCCAAAACACTACCAAGGTGAGCAGGCAGGGCTTCACTACGAGACCTTTCACAGGGTCCAACTAATAGGATGCCACTCGTAAGTTTTTGCCGGGGCGCGCGGCAGCCGTGCCCATAGCAATGGGACCCCGAACTGACCGACCTCTTAATATGAATACCCAAGCTACATTCCTTACGCCTACCCAGAAAGTAACACCCTACCAGCGGAGGTCCTGATAATTAGTCAAGCCAGAGCCATATAGCTTGGAGCTGCACTGTAAGTCCCAGGGGGCCGCTCCCTGACTAAGTCCTTACGGAGAGCAGAGACGGGTACGCCCGGCAAACCGGACCACCAACGGTACCCGCTCCCCCTGTCACCACCATCATCACGATGCTCGTGAGCATCCATCATCACCATCACCACAGTGACCAAAGGTTCAGCACAGTTTAAGCATCAAGTTGAGTAGAGATTAATACTTGTTTAGGCATGTGTATAAGATGAGTAGAGCAGCTAAGCAAACCTAGTATGGCCTAGTCTACCCATATACATAACCCCAGGTGAACAAGGAATAGTAAGTAAAGCTAATCATGTCCTTAGGGTTTGCATTCATTGGACACATGCATATAAAGTAAATGACATTAATGAGTAGGTTCAAAATGATCAAACGGTGTCTGCACTTGCCTTGATCGATGTCGGGTTGCTCGAACTCAGCGGGATCCTGAACCTCTTCCTTCACGAACGTCTCATTGGCTATACGCGACAATCATCAATCATAGGAACAATACATGCAAGCAAACAAGCTTAATCAGAAACAGTACACCAAAGCATGTGAAAACAGAAAGCAACTGTACTACTGTATTCTACTCAACGAAACGAAACTATAGCGACCAGAATCACCTAAATCGGAGTTACGATGCAAAAGTTATGGCTAAAACAAGTTGAATGGCATTTCTGTAGATAAACTGAACTATTTTTCGTAATTAAAACGAATTAAAGCTGAATTAAAAGAGATTCGGATTAAAACTATAAATTCTAACCGAGCCAGGGGTTAAACTGCAAAAACTAAGGGCATAAACTTAATTATTTTAAACTGCATAGAATAGTGGGTTAATTTCAGAAAACTGCAGGGGCCTTTTTGCAAAACGGCAGGGGCGCGCGGGCTGGCCGATCTGGGCGGCCACATGGCGGCGGCGGGCTGGCCGGTCCACGGCACAGTGCGGTGGACCGGGGCGCGGGGCAGGGCGGCCGCGGTCCATGGTGGACCGCGCCTGCGGGAGCGGCGCTGGCGGCTGCAAGGACCCGGTCCAATGGACCGGCTATGCGGGGGCGGCAGGCCGCGGTCCACGGTGGACCGCGCGCCGGAGCGGGGCGGGTGCGCACGCTGGAGGCGGCTGGCAGGCGGCGGTGGCGTCATTGGCGCCGCTCTGAGCTCCCGGCGGCGGCGCTACAGGGCTCGGCTGGCCGAGCAGAGGGCATGGGCGGGCGCGGCTCGGCGAGACGAGCGCGATGGAGGCCTCACCTTCGCGAAACGTCGACGGCAAAGAGAAGCTCGACGGCGGCGGCGCGGATTTCGAAAGGCGGCGGCGGCTCGGATTCGGCGAAAATGGTGGCGACGCGAGCTAGGGTTTCGAAGGTGGCTAGGGCGCGTGCGGCGGCTGAGGGAAGCTATTTAAAGGCGCGGCGATCCTTGGGGCGCGTGCGGTTCGGAAACCGATAGGCGCTGCGGCTGTTGCTCCCGTCCGATTCGGACGGAGCTTGGGGATGACAGGTGAGTCCCACCTGCGGGGCCCACCGGTCAGCAGGCGCGGGAGCTGGGCGTGCTGGGGCGCGGTGTGCGCGGGACTGGGCCGCTGCCGCGGCTTGGGCCGAGTGGGGGGCGCTGCCCACTTTCCTTTTTAAAAAAAAACAGATTTCCTCCTATTTCAATTTTTCTTCCAACAAAATAAAAACCAAGCGCAACCAAGCATTAAATAAATCAAGCAAAAACAATGCAGCAGCATGAATGCAGAAAAAACATGTTTCTACCTTATATTTCATTTTATTTAATTTTGTAAATTATTTAATATTTCCCAAAAATTCAAACTAAGCCAAAATTAAATCAAATTTAAACTAAATTTGAAATTCAAAAATTTGGAGTGTTATAATTTATGTTGCCGATGGAGTTCCTTCTGCCATCCAGTGATGATGAGGAGCTGGATTTTTCCGACTAGATAGCTCAGTTGGCTCTGGATCCGATGACGGCTATCATTGAAAAGCCTGCCGACCATGAAAGGCAGCATCTTAAGGCTTTATTCGTCAAAGGACGGGTTGATGGGCAGCCGATGACCAAGATATTAGTCGATGGTGGGGCCACCATCAATATTATGCCATATGCAGTCTATCAGAAGCTTGGAAAGGGAGATCAAGATTTGACCAAGACCGATATGATGCTAAAAGATTTTGAAGGAAATGTGTCTCCAGTTAAGGGGGCAATATGTGTCGAGTTGACCATCGGCAGCAAAACCTTGCCGACAACTTTCTTTGCGATCAGTGGAAAAGGTGCTTATAATTTGCTGCTAGGGAGAGATTGGATCCATGCCAATTGTTGCATCCCATCAACAATGCACCAATGCTTGGTTCAGTGGGTAGGTGACAAGATGGAGATTGTCCAGGGAGATTCTTCTTATGTCATTGCATCGGCAGAAGCAGATACTTATGAGAGGACCTGATGTATCTCAGGGGAGATTTGAGAGAAGGATTTCCTAAAAGTTGCTAATTATGAAATTCCGCCGATCCAAGCAGTCGGTTCTGATGAGGAGTTTTAATGGATAGGTTCGCCGATGATGGAAAATTAGGCCAGGGGTTTACATCGGCCGATGATTTAGTAGAGGTAGATATAGGTAATGGAGATAAGCCTAGACCTACTTTTATTAGCGCTAAGTTAAATTCTGAGTGTAAGCAACAGTTACCCGATTTGTTAAAGGAATATAAAGATTTCTTTGCTTGGGATTATACTGAGATGCCTGGTTTAGACTGATCGATTGTTGAACATCCGTTACCCATCAAATCTGAATTTCGGCCACATCAGCAACCAGCTCGCCGATGTAATCCTAATATTCTTCCTGATATTAAAGCTGAAATAACCAAGCTTATCCAAGCTAAGTTTATTCGGTAGTGTCGGTATGCCGAATGGATTTCCAATGTTGTTCCAGTTTACAAGAAAAATGGGAAGCTTTGAGTTTGCATTGCTTTCAGGAATCTCAATAAAGCTACACCGATGGATGGTTACCCAATGTCGGTTGCCGATTTACTAGTTGATGCTGCGGCTGGGCATCGGATCATAAGCTTTATGGATGGCAATGCAGGATATAATCAAATATTCACGACTGAAGAAGACATTCCAAAGACTGCGTTTAGATGTACTGGTCATGTTGGGTTATTTGAATAGATAGTCATGACCTTTGGTTTGAAAAATGCTGGTGCTACTTATCAGAGGGCTATGAATTTTATCTTTCATGAATTCATCGGCAAACTGGTGGAAATTTATATTGATGATGTGGTGGTTAAGTCTAGAGATTTCACAAAGCATCTTGTCGATCTGCGAAAAGTGTTGGAATGCACAAGGAAACATGGTTTAAAGATGAACCCTAACAAATGTGCATTTGGCGTATCGGCAGGGCAATTTCTTGGTTTCATGGTGCATCAAAGGGGAATTGAAATTAGTAGGAGATCTATTGATGCTATCAACAAAATAGTTGCTCCTACCAACAAAACTGAGCTCTAATCTCTGATCGGCAAAGTAAATTTTATCAGGCGGTTTATTTCCAACTTGTCTGGAAAAATTTGTGCTTTCAGTCCTTTACTTAAATTAAAAGCCAATCAAGAATTTATACGGGGAGAAGAGCAACAGTTGGCTCTGGATGAAATCAAGAATTATTTGACAAATCCTCCAGTCCTAATTCCACCTCAGCAAGGAAAGCCCTTCAGATTATATTTGTCTACCAATGGGACGGTCATCGGTTCGGCTTTAATTCAAGAATTTGAAGGGAAGGAGCGTGTGATTTACTATTTGAGCAAAAGATTGATTGATGCTGAGACCAGGTATTTGGCTATTGAGAAATTATGTTTATGCCTATATTTCTCATGCATTAAGTTGAGGCACTATTTGCTGTCGGCCGAATGCACTGTTATATGCAAAGATGATGTAGTCCGATATATGCTATCTATGCCGATTATGAGTGGCAGGATCAGTAAGTGGATTTTGGCGCTGTCGGAATTCGATCTGCGTTACGAATCGGCTAAAGCGGTTAAAGGACAGATTATGGCCGATTTTGTGACTCAACATTGCGGTGTAGTGGAGACTTTGGAAAATGTACCTTGGACGCTCTTCTTTGATGGATCCACGTGTGACCGGGGGGCAGGAATCGGCATAGTGTTAATTTCCCCTCAGGGAAGGAAGTATGAGTTCTCTTTGCCGATTGTTGCCACGTCAACAAAATAATCAAGTCGAATATCAAGCTTTAATCAAAGGGTTGGAGTTGTTAAATGAAGTTCATGCTGACGCTGTTGAAATCTTCGGGGATTCTATGCTGGTTATAAATCAATTGGCTGGAAGCTATGAATGCCAAAGCGAAGTCCTGATAACTTATTACGAAAAGAGTATACGACTGTTAAGGGAATTCAAAGATTTCCGATTAGAGCATGTTCCTCGGTTGCATAATGAGGAGGCTAATCGGTTGGCTCAGCATGCCTCAGGGTATGAACCCATATTGAACACGTTATCGGCAATCAGTGCTGATGATTGGAGAAAAGAAATCATTGATTATTTAAAGGATCCATCTAAGAAGGTTGTGAGGCGTGTTCGGTTTCAAGCTACCAAATATGTGCTCCTCGAGGATGAATTATATTATCGAACAATCGATGGAGTTCTTCTCAAGTGCTTAGGTGATGATGAAGCTAAGAGTTTGATGGGAGAGATCCATGAAGGGGTGTGTGGAGCACATCAGTCGGCTTTTAAGATGAAATGGATGATCAGGAGAAATGGGTATTATTGGCCAACTATACTTGAGGGTTGTTTTAAGTATTTCAAAGGGTGTCAAGGATGTCAGAAATTTGGCAATATTCAAAGGGCGCCCGCATCGGCCATGAATCCCATTGTTAAACCTTGGCCGTTCCGAGGATGGGCTATTGATCTGATCGGCCAGATTTATCCACCATCTAGTAAAGGGCATAAATTCAACTTAGTTGCTACTGATTATTTCACCAAATGGGTTGAAGCTATTCCTTTGAAGAAAGTTATATCGGCCAATATGATTGATTTTGTGAAAGTGCATATTATTCACCGATTTGGTATTCCTCAAACAATTACTACCGATCAGGGTACTATGTTTACATCGGGGGAGTTTGATGAGTTTGCAATTGGTATGGGAATTAAAGTGTTAAATTCTTCTCCTTATTATGCTCAAGCTAATGGGTAGGCCGAGGCATCCAACAAAGGAATTATCAAACTTATTAAACGGAATATTGAAGAAAATCCTAGGAGGTGGCATGCATTGTTGAATGAAGCTTTATGGTCATATCGGATGGCTTATCATGGGTCGACCAAAGTTTCACCTTATCAATTGGTGTATGGACATGATGCAGTGCTACCTTGGGAAATTAAGACTGGATCTAGGCGACTATCTTTTCAAAATCAATTGACTGCCGATGACTATGCTACTTTGATGAAAGACGAGTTGGATGATTTAGCAGGGCATCGGCTGAGGGCTTTGATGAGTATAGAAGAAAATAAAAAGAGAGTTGCCAGATGGTATGATAAGAAGGTAAAGGCTAAAGAGTTTGCCGATGGAGACTTAGTGTGGAAATTAATCTTACCGATCGGGACTAAAATTCATAATTTGGGAAGTGGTCTCCGAATTGGGAGGGTCCCTATCGGATAAATCGATCTGCTCCTAGCAATGCCTATATTTTAGAAACTCTAGAAGGAGTTGAATTTCCCAGGGCATTGAATGGCAAATACTTAAAGAAATATTATCCTAGCATATGGATTGATGCATGAAAATTTAAGTGCTGATAGCAATCCTATCGGCTGGATTAAAGTGTATCTAGCACAGGACTCAATGTTTTAAAAGGGTGCCAATAACAGTCCTATCGGCTAGACCAAAATAATCAGGAGTGTTTAAAAGAAAAAAGCAAAACACACCGCCGATGAAGAGTTCATATGTTTAGCAGAGCCTGGATCGTCGATATGGCGCGTAGACGGATCTGATTGGCTTCTTCTATCTCCTTCATGTCTTCATCGGCAGAGCCCTCCACTGGCTTCAGTTTCTTCTTCATCTGTAGTGCCTTGCAAGCTTGGACGATTCGCTCCTGTTCAAGGGTTTTGATCATCTCGGGCAGCAGACTTTCTTCCTGTTGAGCTTGGGACAGAGCTTCTTCTACTTGCTTAAGTTCTACTAGCAGAGCTTCCCTCTTTGCTGATAGGTCAGAGATCTTCTGTTTCAGCGTATCTCCGGAGGATTTTAGAATGCCAATGCTCTTATGCTTTTCATCAGCAAGATGCTTCACTTTCATCACCTCCTCTGAGAGCTGGGTATAAGTAGCTCTATCGGCAAGGCGTTGAACAGCCTTTTGGTACTACAGCTGACGACTCTATAAGTGTGCAGCCTGAAAAAGAATCTCCTCGGCATCGGCAGGGATTTGACCTCTGAGAGCCTTAAACAGAGCCTTGGCTGGATCAAAGTCATCGACCAATTGCGATGTATCTTGATGAAGCAGGGCCAACAGATCCTCTAGCTTTGCTCTGATCTCTGTCGATGAGATCCCAATTGCTTGGGAAGAACTTGCTTCTTCGCCTTCGTCATCAGAAATTTCAATAGCAAAGGAGAACAGATTGGCAGGAGAATCTTGTTCCTAAAAAGAAAGGAGATGAGTTATTCGATGATGGAATATTAATGAAATAAAGCATAATAATCAAATAACTTACTTGTTTCAGAGCTATCTCTCGCCTCTGACTAGTTGAGGCCGATGGAACCACAGGTTGATCGGCTGGAGTTACTGATGAGACTATGTCAGCTGAAAGATCAACAAAAATAATTATAAAGTGGAGAAATAGGTCCATCGGCAGTAATTTCATAGAGAGTATGTTACCTTGAGGGGGTGCAGTACTTATCTGAATCGAGGAAACTACCGATGCTATGATTAAGCTTGCTGGATCGGTGGTCTGCTCATGTACATCAGCCGATGTTTCTTTTGGCTGAGGTTCTTCTGGCTGAAGTTGTTCTGGCTGGGGTTCTTCTTGTGGTTGAGGAGGAGACAGTGCTTGTTGTGTCTGAGCTTCTGGAGAAGAGGGGGACGATTCTACAGGGATCGGTGACCTTGGAGGAGGGGGAGGCGTTGCTGTTCTCTGACGCTTCGCTTGTGACTTGATACTCTTAGGGCCCTTTCTCTTTGGTTGGCTGGACTGGGGGGCATCGGCAGTCGTACTTCTGGTCTTTGCCGATGTGCCAGTATGCTGATACAACAATGAAAGTTTTATGAGTACAAGTGTAACAGGGTATTGATGAGGTTCTGATTAAAATAATAAAAGTTACCGATGAAGTTCCCATGCTAGCCGATGTGTCCTAAAAAATTGTGTAAGTATAAGAATGGAATCAGTATAGGTTGAAGAATTTGAGAATTTACCTTGAAGGCTTGTGCCAAAGCAGTGGCAGCTGCCGACGGGGATGTTTTCGTTTGCTTGGTGGTGATTTTCTTGAGACGCACACCCCGGTGCATTAAAGCAGCTAAGGTTGGAGCGTTGTTGCCGATTAAAGAGATCGGACCCGATGGAAGGAGTTCGATTGGCCTGCCACTTCTGCTAATTGATGGTGGCATATCATCGACCTGAATAAAACAAAGAAAGTGAGTTACCAATAGAAAATGAAAGTGGAAGGATTGAAAAATTGGTTAAAATGCTTACAGTATTATCGGGGACCTTGTATTTAGGGTCGATCATGCCACGGTATCTGAGGGCCGATCTGCAGAACAAATGCTCTTTCCATTCTTCCCACCACTGTTTGTATGCCTGAGTAATAAAGAGAGCTGGAATCCAAGCCGATAGGTCGACATCTGTATCGGCGTTTGGTGGAAGCTGAGCTATTCTTATCCATTCAAGATTGCTGGTGATGGTCTCCCTCGGCTTTACCACATCGGCGTAGCAAAGTGCGATTGGCAGTTGGCCGAAAGCCAGTTGGCGAGCTAGTGCCGATGGGTTATAAAACTCATAGGTCAGATTGGAAGCTTTCCCACTACCAAAGAAGTTCACAGGTATGGCCCTTGGGGTGATAATTGCCATCATCATGTCACGATCCTTGTTGAGAGCATCATTGAAGGGGTGGAAAGTTAGGGGAAATCTAGTGTCTCGATCTTCATAAGGCATCCACGCCCGCTGTTCTCTGGTCAGACCTTCATACAGAGTCTGAAAGAATCGGCTGACCTGGTCTTCATTACCACCAGTGCCAGGTAAGACTATGGCAGCTTCGCCAAAGTTCAATGGGGAGCGAGTTGCCGATTCTTCTTCATCCAATTCATAATCCTCGGCTATGCCCCTGGGGAAGCACTGTGCAAAGAGGTCGAATTCAAGGCGCTTGTGCATGTGGAGACTAAGCCACATGTTGATAAACCACCAAGGACCCCCTAAGTTGCCGATGGATTGACCTAGCAGAAGTTTCTTGGCTACCTGGTGAAGGAGGTGATAAGCAGAGCCGAGCAGATATCGACCAAGAGGAAATCGGCCACCATTGTCTAATCTTTCTGCTGCCGATAAGTAAACAGAGGTTGGTCCTGCCAATCGGGCACAGAATACAAACTTGTCCAGCCACATGTTCAGAAAAGTGGTCTATTCCTTTACACTGACGGGTCCTATTTTTCGGTACTTCTGAATGTACCCAGACCAACCGCCGATAGCGTGAGTTTCTACTCTAGAACTGGGTTTGGTGTCAAATAGGTGGCTGTTATCGGTAGTAGATATGTCTAAGCCGGTAAGCAT
This sequence comes from Sorghum bicolor, assembly GCF_000003195.3. Lineage (NCBI taxonomy): Eukaryota > Viridiplantae > Streptophyta > Magnoliopsida > Poales > Poaceae > Sorghum > Sorghum bicolor. Next base: position 14,582,076 of record NC_012876.2, on the reverse strand, counting down.
GAGTACATCGGCAAGTGTAGGGGAGGCAGGGCCATGTCCAAACATAAAAGCATTGAGTGTGTCTGACCAAAAGTATGAAGCAGCGATCAGCAGTGACTCATTCCTCTCCATATCGGCAAGAGACAATCTAATACACTGGTCTAACTTCTGTTCGCCCCATTGAACCTCATTTGAATGGCTGACCCTCAAAAACCAATCCTTCTATCCCTTGGTAGGACTGGGCCAGGAACGGAAGGCATCTTTCCATAGATCTAGTGAGAGGTTTTCGGCCCTAAAGGGGATTCTGTTTGTTTCTGCATTTATCAGATCGGTGGGATCTGGGTTTCCTAGCGGGCCAAGACATTGGAGGTGAGGTTGATCGGTAGGAATTACGATCTTATCGGCCAAATCCTAGAAGTTTTTGAGGATAAAAGGAAGAACAAAAAGAAAAAAGAGTATTCAGTAAGAGGAACTGCGGATGAACAGGAATACGACAAAAGTGCAGGAAAAAGGGTGGTAAGTTGACCTCAGGAACGACGAAGTTGATGGCCATTTCCTCGCAAGGAAGAAGATCGAAGACTTGGGGATTGGTGAAGAAAGGCCTTTGTTGAAGCTCTTGGAGTCCTCGGGTAGTGTCGCCGCCAGGAAAGTAGATTTTGGGCTAAAGAATGATGAGATGAAGGAGTACTGGAGAAGGAAGTATTTATAGGACAAATCGGGTAGGGGCAAATCTGACTTATCTCTTTGCCGCATCCTTGAAATCCGAGGGTGTTCAGGTGGATATGGTAACTGTTCACACGGTAATCAAGGGATTGCGCAGGTGATTTGACAGGAAGCGGTCATGATTTTGAAGATATTTCACTGTACAAGATCTCCTGGTCGGTCCATCGGCAGTTCCCTCTAACGGTAATATTGCCGATGGACGCATAAAGTGGAAAGATTCGGTTCGGGAGATTGAGGAATTTGAGGGATATGCGGGAGGATTGGGCCAAGGTTGTTCGGATTGGATGGCCGATTACCAAATTGGGAGAATTAATTGCGGAAAGGTGCCATTACTGCAGAGAATTTTGGAGCATTAATGATTTTATACTCTGAAATTGGGGGGCATGTGTTGACACCGTTTTTGGACACTTATCTTTTGACACGTATCTGGGGATAGTAAAGTATAGATCGGCAGATGAAGCCATGGTAAATAGTCTACAGGGAAGTTGTCGATGAGGAAACAACTAAAATGTGACTAGGTCCAGAGGTGGTGACGTGTTCGTGCCGATGACCAGTATCCATGTTTGCCGATGGCCGCAACAGGAGGTCTGCCGATGGCTCTAAAGGAAAAATGTGGACGTTGCCGATTGATCTGTGGCAGTGCCCCGGTCGGCTACAAGGGGGTAGTTTTATGTTTTCCTTAGTTATTAGAATTCCTCTTGTGTACGGGTTCTGTTTAGTTTGGAATTCGAGTCCTAGTCGTGTCTGGTTGTAGCTCTTCGGACAGGGTATAAATGTAGACCCTAGAGTAATGTAATGAGACAATCTATCAATCAATCAAACACAAGTTTTTACTCATAGTCCAGCATCTACTTTTTCGACGACTTCGTCATATTTTCTTTTTACTACGAGTTCTTAGGAATTTGTCGAGTTAAACTCGACGCGTTCTCAAGTTCGGCGTGATCACCTCTTGGCCGTGACATCCGGGCGCATCGCTGTTGTCAGGACCAAAGTGGTCAAATTACCACCTTTGTCGATTGTAAGGTCAAATCGGCTGGCACGCCTTAACGTTTGAATTGGGTATTAGCCCTTTGTGTTTGCAGATCAGTTTTGCATCAACAGCCTTCTTCTCCCCTACTAGTTTCTCTGGATTGCTGAGGAAGTTGTCCGGCAGGTCAAAACCAGTCATACACTATCATGTTTTCATTCCAATAAAAAGACGGAAGAAAACAGGAAAGTTAGCCTCTTTAAACTATGACTACCCATGCTTATTATGCAATCAATGTTATTTCCAGCAAGATGTTAAATGCCTTCCCCGGCAACGGCGCCAGAAATGCTTGTTGGTGTTTCTTAGCGAAACCACTAAATATAGAGTTTGAGTCCATCCCTAATGATAATATTAGAAACGTTCTTGGCATATCCTAACCACCATCACTTAAGATTGATAACCCAAGGCTCTTTACGGCGCGGGCCTAGGCAGTGCCGTCTGGTACTGATGATTAGTAATGCCAGATTGGCCTTCCTAACCATCCTTACTTACGATATGCAAAGCTGTGGCCCGGCGCCGGGTGTTGATGGTCCTTAAGTACCAAATATAACCATCAAATAAATAAAGAAAAGGGTCCAAATTCACGCGGATTACGCTCCACCGACCTAAAGGATTGGGGATAACCGTTCAATCAATGTCGGTTTGATCCGACAGCCCAGATTCACTTGAGGGGATAATATAAACAGACCCCCTGGCCCCTGGAGGAGAACAAGTTCACTCTAGAGTTCAGAGGTGCCCTCGAAGGATAACCTTTCCTCTGCATAGACATAGCAAAAGCTAGGGTTTGGAGATGAGAGCTCTCCTCTCATCTTTAAACTAGAGTAGATCTAGATAGTAGCGAGATGGAGAGCGAGGGAGGATTGGAGGAGAGGCCAGCCTGTCGGTTCTTCCTCCAGTTGTACTTCGCCATGATCAAGTTCTAATCAAGCTTGCTCATGGGATGACTCTGGTAATCTACTTGTATTTCATTATGCAATTACTATTCATGTATGTTTTAGTTCACAACTCTTTTGAGTACTTTTAATCTATAGGACCCTGTAGGTTAGAGTTGTAGTATAGGTGTAAGCATGGTGCTTAGACCTAGATTACTTGTGGATATCCCCTGTCTAGCTAGATCGTGTGGTAGGCCGCGTAGGTGACAGTTACGTTGGTCCCCTGTAGTCGACCTCCTGTTAGCAGGACGCGTAGGGTTTATCGGCCTATCTAGGTTAAGTTAGAGCGTAGATCAGTTCTCCCGTTTCCCTGTGGATACGATAAAACCTTTAACCGGGTAAAAACTACAACGGTATCCGTGCGCTTGCGGATTTATCTGTGTGCGTATAAATACCATAGTACACTCTAGTGCCATGTTGGGGATGACAACCTAGTATTCAAGTGGTGTTAGCAAGTGTCAACAAGCATTTTTGGCGCCATTGCCGGGGAAACGGTTGCTGAGTTGACTACGAACTAGCTTAATCATTTTCTAAAAAAATAAAAATAAAAATATATTTTTTCCTTTTATCTTTTGCCTCATCTCTGCTATTCTTTCCTCTTATCTAATCCTTGATTTCTGGTCTATCATGAATGCAAACATGTCTATCTATCAGTTTCGTAGACCTACGGGCACACATCTCGAACCACCAAAATCTTCAAAGCCTATCATAGCATCTAGTTTTGAGATAGACCCTGAATACATAGAATTTGCTCACAAACAACCTTTCTCAGGAGAAGGTGAGGAAAACCCATACACACACCTAAGAGAGTTTTATCGAGTCTGTGACCTCCTTCGCATTGAAGGCATGTCCGATGAGACCCTTAAATGGAAGCTCTTTCCGTTCTCTTTAACAGGAAAAGCTAGACATTGGTACAAACTCAAAGTAGGGAGTGTTCATGGAGATTGGAAGGAGTTATATAATAGTTTTCTTTTTAAATATTTTCCAATCTCCAAAGTGGTGGAACTTCGGCGTGAGATTCTTTCTTTTTGACAACTGGAAGAAGAATCTCTCGGCAAATCATGGGACCGCTTTACTAACCTTACTCTCACTGGCCCAAAGCTTTCTATTCTAGAAGAAATTCTTCTAATTCACTTTTTTGAGGGCCTTAGTGGGGAAAATAAGCAAACCGTGAATACAGCCTCTAGAGGATCCTTCTATCACCTACCTACTAGTGAAGCTAGGGATTTAATTGATTCATTGAGTGGAAAGTTTCCTAGCATTTATATCCCTGAGAAAGAGAAAGAACCAGTTCCTAGACAAGAAGAAGAAGTTTCGATAGCCAGATCACAACCACTTCAATTCCAAACTTTAGCTATCGATCCTAAACCATCAATACCCCAAAATTCTCCAAGGGAGGAAGGAATTCCAACTTTAAATCTTTCAGATACTGATGATTTAGACTTCTTTTTCCATAAGAGACCTTCAAGCAGGGATAATTCAAATCCTTGCAATAATGGTTCTCTTAGAGAATGTCCTGGTTCCTGTTATGAAGAAGTCGAGGATGACATATCAAGTGAAGGAGAGGTAAACCATATAGAAGATTCTATCTGCTCCCCTTCCATGTTCACGAGTTCTAAATCCATCCTTGACCTTAGAGACCCTCTTATCCCTCTCCTTTTAAGTCTCATGATGATCCTAGCAATCCATCAAGACGACCAAACCAAATGAGTCATGAATACCATAAGGATGGCATGTCAAGTAATGCCATAGAAGGAGAGCTAAGCCATAGTGAAGATTCTATCAGCTCCCCTGTCTTGATCACAAGTTCTAAATGGCTGGAATGTGTAGAATGGATGGATAAGGAAGAAGCCTTAATGGATTCCGACTTTGGCTCAATTTCAAATGGTGAGTTCTTGACTCCCTTTGAAGATGAGATTCATCTAACTACAGAAGAGGACATAGGTGAGACCAATCCAGGAGAAACTCCGAACATTCAGATTGGAGACGAAGATAACATTAATGAGCATGGAATTTATTTCATAGCCACTTCGTTTACTCCATGCTCATATACAACAACTTCCCAATCTATTGGTCTCTCCAACATCACCACATTTGAGATATCCAACCCCTTCTTCCTTTCTATTTATAAAAACTTTAAAAGGGCGGTTGTCGATGCATATGTCTATAATAAATATTGCAGATCTCGTTGAGTTGATCTTGATATAGGTCAGCGTTGGAATGGAAACCACTTTGCTGACATAAGTTGATGGTTTCGCAAGGACAAGCTTAGTGTCCTAAAATAAGCACTGATTAGATCGTAACATGAGCTTTTAATTATTTGCAACATTACCTTGTGTACTGAGCATATAAGGATAATTATAAAAATATTCCTTCGGGTATTCTTATCACTAACCTTTCTAGGAATGGAGCAAGAAGATTGGATGAATGACAAGCACAAGGTATGTCCAACCAATCATCATACAACATTGAATTAAATTCATCCAAACTTGAATTTTGCAAAATTCAAGCTTGGGGAGTACTTTACATAAAAACATCCTTTGCCATGTTGCTATGTTGGTTGTCCCTACCTTTGAGACATGCTCAATTTGTTAAATACTAATCACACTACTTCATCTCCACTTAAGTGGATCTCTATAAATACTGTCATGCTACCTTTGTCCTTTTACTAGCAAGTGTTGGTTTGGAAGTACTCGACATACTTCCATTGGCATTTAAATTAAGCATGGTGCTTGGGTTAAATAGCCTTCCTTAATCTGATTAGACATGGAGTCTAGTTTGGTTTGCTGAACTAAAAACTGCTTGAGTAGATATTGGTATATTTTGTCGGACTAACCCCTGCAGGAAAACTTTCAATATCGACCTGAGAAGTCCTGAGATAAACTCACATTGGAGACAAAGAGAGAGACACATCAAGTTTAACAATTTACACAAGGAAGATGTAGCTCATAAGAGATGATCCATGGAGGGTGCCACAAACACGATGCACAACCGCTAAGAAAGGAAAGCTTCCACAAGGTGATATTGTACCATCACTCTTCAAGTAAGGTAACATCTTAAGGTACGTGACTATCACTTTTATAAGCTTCTCCTTGGTTCTGGCGTTCACATAAATAAAGAGACAAACATGTATGATTTATAACTCCAAATTAACCAACCCAACTGATTCAGCATGTTTAGTCCTTTAATCTTTGTTCCTACTACTACCTCCATGATCCCACACTCCTAATTATATGAGCTAAAATGTTGCACATTCAATCTTTGAGAGATATAAAGAAAAAAGACATATACATAGATAGATTATCTTTCCATAAGGTTGAGTGATCTGATCTGACAAATGTTTTAAATACTACACTCATGATCTTATTATCCATCAACTTTGCCTTGCTCACTATGCTTAAGGTTAGAGAAGAACAAATACACTTTTGGTTCTGTTGGTGTTTTCCACCAACAGGGCCCATGCACTTGATCTCTGCCTTGTCCCTATAAGCAGGTACACTTGGAGCAAAACATGGTGGAGTTTTACAACTCCCAGATTCCACCAAGTGAAGGACCTGGATCTACGAGCACAAACACACTGAGCAAGATACTGCCAACGCCGCACTTTGAACAGCTAGACAACGAAGAACATGGGTGACACCGTATCAAGAGGTGCAGACGTCAAGGTCCACACAAGAATCAAATGACGCACCTAAAGAATGAACACGGTGAGAAGTCTTGTTCAGAAGGCCTAAAAACATTGAACCCTCGCCGAAAGGTAAAATCGGTAGTTATCCATATTTATCCTTTCTGCATTCCCTTTTCCTTTTAAATTATTTACTTTCCTTAAATAGCTTGTTAGTTAATCATGCTATCTTGAAAAGAAATTAAAAATATTAAAAATAGTAAGCCCCATGTGAGTATGCTCGTGGCATAAAACCCATAAGTACATCCACTGTGGTGGCGTAAAACTAAAAATATTCCTATCCTATAAAAATGAAAATATAAAAATAAATTTACGATCCTACCAAAGAGAGTAATATTTATTTGAGAAAGCTCAACATGATAAAGGCAAAGAGATTTTATGCTAACACTTAACCAGTTCCACAAAGCTTTGTTGTCTATTTGAGCTCCACAGAATTCAAGGATCAAAGAAGACTAGGAGACGGAGGACATCCTAATCGCTGTCAGGGTGCTGCCGACATTCAAATACACCTCCGCCACCTGCTAGCTACATCAGAAGAAATTACGTCAAAATCTAGCTTGGGGGAGAGCACCCACATTTATCCAGCTAAGTGTTTCTACTCGCGTTTATACTTTACTCAAATAATAAAAAGATGCATAATCATAAAAACCCAAATAAAGATTTTATGCTTATATATATATATATCTATGCTTAGTTTGCTAAATAAATAAATGAATAAAGTTCGCTATGAACCCTCATGATAAGCTCTCACATGGAAATGATGAATAGTTGCTCTGCCATGACTAGTTCTCAAAATTGAATTCTCTCTCAAGTTTAGATATGACTATTATGAATTAAGATTTGCTCTAAACCTAAACTTGTGGGAAGAGTACTTGATCTAAAGTCTAAGTCGTTAACGGATATAATATGGGAAGGTTGAGCTGCTGTTTATCTGCTCCTAGAGATGCTAGAATTCTGGAGAATTTTATCTTTGAAAATCATTAAAATGTTGCATGATGAGTTCCTTTATGATGAGAGTTTAAAATCCTACCACTGCCACATATACATGCTTATTAGACTATGAACCGTATATTTACTTTTTACTACTTATGAGCATTGAGTGTGGTCAAGTTATGTAGACCCTTAGGAACTTGTCATGCGGTTAAAATCAAGATTCACTTGCACGTTCACTCATACATGCTACTTCTACTCTGGAAGTACGCATCCACATCCACTCATTTCCATCTCCAGATTCACCTAAAATGATTCTACTCCTATCTAGGAGAGAATAGCCAAAAACATTTCCTATCCTTGTTATTCCCCGTGAAATAAATGCTCGAGATATTTTGGTTACTACCACTTGCTACATTATTCTAGGAGGGTGAGTGCTCTGAAAAAAAAGAGGAAATAAAAAGGGGCAAGTGCCCGGAACCTCGAAGAAAAGAAAAAGTGAGACGAGAGGTAAAAATGGATAAGTGTCCGACAGTAGAATTAGGGGTACAAGATACCCACCTAAGAGAAAAGAAAAAGAAAATATAGAGCATCTCATTCCCCTCAAAAAGCTTCAAGTGCAAGAAAGGTATGTATCTCCTCAAAAGAGAAAAAGTAGAATTAGATTTTCACCATTGTTATCACCATACACCATTCACTCGCCACACATGCACATCTTGATTTGACTTATTGATTTGTTTCTCTGGATCCATGGTTTGACTATGCAATAAATTTCTTGTAAGTATGTATTATCTGTCTCCCACCTATGAGCTCCAGATATCAAAACCTTATTAGAGTAGGGTGAGAGAGAAGGCAATATCACTATGCCTCATACCAAAAATACCACATACTTTGAGAGAAGGCATATACTATTACTGCCTTGGAAAGGATCCAGAAATACCACAAAAGAGAGATTTGAGAGAGTCATACAAGGAATCTCTGAGTTTTATTTGAAAATCTGCAAAAACTCCAGAGCTATAGCTGATCAAGAATACGAGACATGGCGCTTGACTTGACCGTTCTATCTTTTAACTGCTCGAGACACAAGTGACGGTTGCAAGCCCCATGGTGAAAGGTAAAATGAGTAAGTTTTAAGTCTTAACAGTTTACTTTAACTCAAAGATGAGATCTTGCTTGAACGCATGTGTACTTTTAAGGCATGAAACCACTGCAGAAACTCTTGAGTCCATCCTTGCTCAGGGACGAGCAAGAGGTAAGCTTGGGGGAGTTGTTGACGGTCCTTAAGTACCAAATATAATCATCAAATAAATAAAGAAAAGGGTCCAAAAACAACCAACACCCAAACTTTGGGTTTTATCTGACAGAATTCCATGAGTTTTGGTGTTTGTCTATTTCTGCAGGGGGTTATCAGGAAATATGGAGGAAAGGCCCACATGTCGGGTTTACATAGAGATATTAACATGCCACGCAATTTTCTATCATCTAGAAGACTCCAGAAGCCACGGGAACGAACGGGAAGGCGATCGGGCCCGGGGGCAGGGCGCCCGCCCTCCCCCCTAGGGCGCCCGCCCTGAGTTAGAGTCCAATCAGGACCTGTCTCGCGGATTACGCTCCACCGACCTAAAGGATCAGGGATAATCGTTCAATCAATGTCGGTTAGATCCGACGGCCCAGATTCACTTAAGGGGACTATATAAGCAGACCCCCTCGCCCTTGGAGGAGAAAAAGTTCATTGTAGAGTTGAGAGGTGCCCTCGAAGGATAACCTTTCCTCTGCATAGACATAGCAAAAGCTAGGGTTTGGAGATGAGAGCTCTCCTCTCATCTCTAAACTAGAGTAGATCTTGATAGTAGCGAGATGGAGAGCGAGGGAGGATTGGAGGAGAGGCCGGCCTGTCGGTTCTTCCTCCGGTTGTACTTCGCCATGATCAAGTTCTAATCAAGCTTGCTCATGGGATGACTCTGGTAATCTACTTCTATTTCATTATGCAATTACTATTCATGTATGTTCTGGTTCACAACTCTTTTGAGTACTTTTAATCTATAGGACCCTATAGGTTAGAGTTGTAGTATAGGTGTAAGCGTGGTGCTTAGACCTAGATTACTTGTGGATATCCCCTGTCTAGCTGGATCGTGTGGTAGGCCGTGTAGGTGACAGTTATGTTGGTCCCCTGTAGTCCACCTCCTGTTAGCAGGACGGGTAGGGTTTATCGGCCTATGGATAAGCATCCTTTGTGGTGTATTCTTATCACATGGTTCGTCCCAGACATAGACATACCCCTTTGAAGTAGAGAAACCATAGTTATCCTCTCTATTCTCCTACCATCGCCCATATACTAGATTGCTCTACTCTCTATTCCCATATTATCACCCATTGTTATCTTACTTTTAATATTGTTCTTATTCAATTCTACCATCTTTCCTATTTACACTTACTTATCTATCTAGGTTAAGTTAGAGCGTAGATCAGTTCTCCCATTTCCCTGTGGATACGATAAAACCTTTAACCGGGTAAAAGCTACAATGGTATCCGTGCGCTTGCGGATTTATCTGTGTGCGTATAAATACCATAGTACACTCTAGTGCCATGCTGGGGATGACAACCTAGTATTCAAGTGGTGTTAGCAAGTGTCAACACCGGGTGAGTGCACAAGGATTACAATCTTAAGTAAAGGTACTTAGGTACGCCAATCGATAGCTTAGTATGAAATAAGAATAAATCTGCAAGCGCACAGAACTATCATTGTAGCATTTCAACCCGTAAATGGGTGTCGTATTTATAATTCCCGTAGGAAGGCATTTATATCTAGCAAGTTTATAACATGATTACTTATTAAAATGCATGGTAGGCATAGAGTAAACAGGGGTAAGATATGATATTTGAAGATAGTGGACACACATCTGGGTCATCCTCAAGGATAAAAGATAAAATAAAGAATAAAAGAATATAACTACTGAGCAGGCATGGTTCGTATATAAGTGTGCTAAGAACTCTTAGTAAGTCATCTAACTAGCATGTCTAGAGATAGGATCAGGTTTGAGATGATAGGGAGATCCCCATAGTTGGTCTGCCAGCAAATAGAGACTTTACATGACTCCTACCGAATAACCGAACGTGGGGGAATACGAAGGATGACAGGGCTGTCACCACCCTACCACCTACCCCTCTGCCCGTGGGATACCCGCATATCCAATGATCTCTGCATACCTGAACACCATGTTCATGTATTTGGAAACAACTCTTAACCCCCACGGACCCCAACCCTTCGGATTGACAGGCTAGGTTAAGAGCAACCAGAACGGCCCAGTGAACCATCATCTCATCCCTAATTCTAATTCTATTCATATAAGTTAGATGAACGATGAAGAACAGGGATGAATATATCAAGAACATAGCACAAGAACTAAGAACTAGTTCATATACTATGAACATGATATAGACATAACTATACTCTAGTTCATAAGCACAATTGTATAAAGATAACAAGAACTTGCTCATGGAAGAAGACTGATTATGATTCATACCTCAAGAGGATCCTTTCTTCCTAGGAGACAAGCTCTCCCTGGTAGCTCTTGCCATGCTCTACTACTAGTCTAATACTAAAGATACAAGTGAGAGGTGTGAGGAAATGTAGACTCCAAATGATGTGTGTTTTACAAATGAGGGGGAGCCATTTATTTATAGCCCAACTAGGACGGTTCGGGGGATCTAAACATGGTAGTAGATGAAACCGTCCTATGCATGGCGGCATGCAACCGCCAGAGAAAGGTGGGGCCGGTTTGCCGCCACCAAGGTTGTGCCCGCAACCACGTGCGCCCACAACCTGGTGGGCCCCACCTGGCCACCGCCTTCACGTGGCTTGCTCCCTGCTGGACCTCCTTTGCTGCTTCGGTTACGATTGGGTCCAGTTCGATGTTGAAGGTGGGCTTCTTATTTATTTTTGATTGCGCACTTGTGAACTCGTCTTTTGCGCTTTCTTTATTTTATTGTTTTCTTCCACTTGTCACATTATAAATCCTGCAAAACAAAATACCATGGTACAAGTGCGACTATGTCAATAGCAAAAGCATATGTGATTTAAATATGTTTATTCCTCTTCTTTTTAGTCTAAGTTGGCAGTATAAAATCCTCCATAGTGACTGCCAACAAGGAGGAACAACTACACACACTTGTTCCCTTCATCCCCGCTGATAGGACACTGGAGCCCCACAACAACCTCTTGCTCACTCATGAGGAGATAGGGAAGCTCTACACCCTTCGCACTTGCGGCTTCAACCACACCGCTGTCTTTGACGAGCAACTCTTGGACCAATCAGGTATGAGCACCGACTTTCCTACTGTATTTTATGCCATTGGTTGGGTTGTATTTTGGCAAGTTCCTAAATTTGGTATAAAAGTACTCTCTCAAGAATTTCTTGCCACACTAAAATCAAACGATACGGGAGTAACTTTTCGCATGTTCAACAAAGATTACAGTTTAACTTGGAGTGAGCTAAGTACATGTCTAGGCTTTGATCAAGATTGTGAGCTAAACATAGATCATGCTTTGCAAAATTTTGACTTAGCTAAATTCTAGAAGTTCATTACTTGCTCCAATAATCTCTGTGTTCGTAGACCTGTCCAAATCCATAACCCAACCTTAAGATTCATGTACATTTGGATCATAGTTACTCTCTTCCCTGGTCCTAGCATGGATGATATAGGCTGTAAAGAATTGCAAATCCTTTATGCCATGGTAAACAAAATCAAATTTTCACCAGTCAAGTGGCTAGTACCTTTCTAGATTTCCTCCATTGCACCTAGCATGCCCCTATGCTTTACTTCACTTATTACTAGAATTGCTGAATCTATGGGTTTGCTTGAAACAAATGAAGTAGAGTACATCCAGGATGATAGATCTATTTTAGGTGAGCAGATGTTTAAGAGTGCTAATTTGATTAAGAGAGATCCCAAAAATGGCCTTAAAATGATTTATGGGAACCATCCCATTGAGGTCTCTCTCCCCAGTGAGGACCTTTGGTTGTATAATACTTCATCACTAACCCTGAGGCTAGGAAGAGAGAATAGAGCCAACCCTGTTGCAGGGACGGACAAGATGATGAGAGCACGGTCCCATGCTGCTCAACAGCAAGCTGGTCCCTCTTATGCACCACAAGAGGAGGATGAGGTGAACTCCATGGAAACAGCTCATCACTCCAGGACGTCTTCAGCAACGCGCGCCCCTCGCCCTCATGGTAGGGGGAGGCGCCAACCACCATCTGAAATGGAGACACTCATCAGCGATATGGAGAACATCAACATCGAACAGCAGACCACCTTGCAGCTCATGCAAGAGAACTTGGACATGGCCCAAAGCCTCCAAGCTGAGAGTGAGTACAGATGGGACCAGTGGTTTGGGTATCAACCACCCCAGTGAGCAAGAAGGCAAGCTTGGGGGAGATTCTCTCCCCCACTAAGGTAAGTTTATCTAAGGTAAGTTTCCAAACCCCCTAATTTAATTCGTGTTTTATTTCATTTTTTGTTCCCTACTTGCATAAAATAAAATAAAAAAATCCAAAAAATATTTATTTGCTTTATTTCCTTTTTATATATATGCTTCATGTGTGCTATCCTTCCTATGGAAATGATGATGAAATTGCTAGTTAATGTATCTCTAGTACTTGTTTACAACTTAGCATTTCTCTAAGTATGGGTTACTTAGCATTCTTAACCATCATGAACTTGAACACTTAGTGGGTTGCAAGTGCTAAAACAAAGTCTAAGTTGTTGTGAGACATGATATAGCTAAGATAAGAGATCTATACTATTGTTCTAAGCATGCATGATTGCTAGAGAATTTATTTTTTAAAGATGAATAAAAACTTAATTGTTCCTCAATGGTGTTAAATTCCTACCACAAGCCATATATGCTCTACATGATAGAAATCTAGCACATAGGTTGCTCACTTATGTTGAGAGTTGTCAACTCTTGTTGACCCTTGGTTTAGAGTTTTGTCATGCTCAGTGAGATCAAGATCCACACCATCCACATATATCTGCTGCTCTTACACTGGGAGTATGCAACATTCCATACCATTCCATTTCATTCCACCAAATATAGATGCTCCATGCTCTAAGTGTAGAACCTCTCTCTCTAATAGCTAAATGTTAGATGAGACACAAAGCAAAGGCTATACAAAAATAATCATCTTGTTAGGAAGGACATCATCAAGTCCTTGAAAAAATGTTTGCCTTGTCTCAATAGAAAAAAATATAGACAGAGCACAATCAAATAAAGGAGCCATCTAGCCATCATACTCATACCACCTTTCCACATATATATCTTGATCTCAAGCATGACACTACTCTTCCTCCAAGGATCCGAGATTTGACTTCACAACATATGCAATGTAAGTATGCTATCCCCTTGTTCCTACCTTGAGCTCCACATAAGCATTTATTATAGTAGGATTACATAGAGAAGGCAACTTACTCATATGGCTTGGTAAGGATTTATACACCACTTGAGTGGCTTGAGAGAAACCATATGAGGAACATTAAGATTTCTTTTGAAAAAATTAGCAAAAACCTCTAGCGTGAAACTTGCTAAAGAATGAGAAAAGTAGATGTCTAGTCAAAGCTGTTCTATCTCTCAACATCCAAAGAGTGAGTTAATGCTATAAGCCCCATGGGTGTTAAAGTAACATTGGTGTGTTAGCATTTCTAAGTTTTCCATTCAAGAAGTTCTTTGTTGTGCACTTAGTACTATTAAGATGTTAACTTAGTGATAATACCTGATCCGATCGAACCAAATCTTGATTGTTTGCTCGGGGCGAGCAAAGGTTAAGCTTGGGGGGATCTTGTTGATAGGAAATAGGACCCAGTTCTATGTACTCAAAATCCCATCAACAGTCCTCGATTGAAGGAAGATAAGCATCACATGAACATATTTATCACTAATAAAGTTCCACTTGTACTCTTAGCTTGTTCAGTGTAGGGAAGAAGGAAATGAGCCCTGTGGGACCCATAACCTAGGTCAACTGACCGGGGTTTTGGCCCACCAGGGGCTCCCCTCCATGGCATGAGCCATGGCATACTCCAAGGAGTCAATCCCAACCCTTGGATCCAAGTGTGCTTGCTCTCAACAGTTCAAACACTTAGCACATGGATCCTTGGGCCTACATGGAAGCAAGCAAGTGTGCAACTAGACTCAATTTTGGACAACACTTCACATGTGTTGACACCGTTTTTGGACATGTATCTTTTGATACGCACCTGGAGTTAATGAAATGTAGATCGGCAGATGGAGCAATGGTGACTAGTCTACATGGGAGTTGCCGATGAAGGTTGTTGCCGATGGGGAAGCAACCGAATATGACCAAGTCCAGAAGTGGTGATGTGTTCGTGCCGATGACCAGTGCCGGTGTTTGCCGATGGCTGTAACAGGTAGTCTGCCGATGACTCTGAAGAAAAGCGCGGAGGTTGCTGATTGACTCATGGCAGTGTACCGATCGGTTATGGAGGATAGTTTAATGTTTTCCTTAGTTATTAGGATTTGTTTTGAATACGGATTCCATTTAATTTGAAATTCGAGTTCTAGTCGTGTCTAGTTGTAGTTCTTTTGAGCAGGGTATAAATATAGACCCATGGCAATGTAATGAGACATCTATCAATCAATCAAACACAAGTTTTTACTCATATTCCAGCATCTACTTTTTCGATGACTTCGTCATATTTTCTTTTTACTATGAGTTCTTAGGAATTCATCGAGTCAAACTCAGCATGTTCTCAAGTTCCGCGTGAGCACCTCTTAGCCGTGACATCCGGGCGAACGCTGTTGTCGGGACCAAAGTGTTCGAGTTACCACCTTTGTCGATTGTAAGGTCAAATCGGCTGGCACGCCTTAACGTTTGAATCGGGTATTAGCCCTTTGTGTTTGCAGATTAGCTTTTGCACCAACACATCTTTTGGCACGCCCGGTGGGACAGAGATTCAAGATCAAGATCAACATGTCGAACACCAATTTCGACTTGGAAAACGTCATCCCCGTGACGGAAGCCAATCTCAGAAATGAGCAGAAGCAAGCTATGGCAAAAGCCATGGAGGACTACAAGCAGTTATGCTTGCAATCCTTCAGTATCAACAGGAGTGGCGGGGTAATCTAGAAGGAAGCATTGCCGGCACCTCAGCAAATAACTTTTGAAGCCAATCCTGGTAAATTGCAAGAGATGGTTGATAGTGCTGTCAACCGTGCTCTGATCAATCAATCTGGTGTACTGTCCAACACAGTTTTCAATGCTATGGCAAGAACTTTCAAAGAAGGACAAGTACCACCATCTTATGTGGGTCCTGCCTATCATCAGCCAGGGTCATCGGTGGTTACAGCTCCATCGGCTACTACGGTCGTTGCGGGTGCAGAAGTTACTTCCCCTCTAAGAACATTAGGGATGACAAATGCACAATCTACACCGATGATGACTAATCCATCAACATCGGACGGGCAAATCAAGCTTGCTACGGATTTATTGGCATCGGCAATGTCAGGATCTGTTCCTCCCAACTAGTGGGGTTATGGTATGCCCCCAGAATTGATGGCAAAAAGTCCTGGAACATCTCAAGTGGCTGACGTGACAGGCAAGGCTCCTATGGCATCGGCGCCTCCAAATACGCCGATGAATTAGAATCCCCAATATTCTACGACTACTACTGCAAGACCTTTTACTAGGAATTCTCAAGCACCAACGTTCCAGATGCCTAATGCATCGGCAGATTCAATGTCGACGTAGCAAAGGTTTATGACATAGCCAGGGTATGTCAATTCAATGATGATGCCTAATTACCAGTCATCGGCAGGGCCTATGTCGATGAATGCTAACAGTGGATGGACGGGGCAGTTTGTCTTTCCACAGATGCCTCAGCAGAATCATCAGGCTGCGGGATTTCAATAGGGACTAGTGCAACCTGGATTTCAGAATCAAGGATTGATCAACCAGCCGATGAATCTTGGTCAGCAACTTGGTGGTCAGCATACAATGGTTAATCCAGTGTTCCATGGAGATCGTGCACCTCAGAGACACGTGGAAGCTTATCAACAGGTGCCAGATCCACAACCACCTCATCGGCAAGATGTCGATGCTTATTGGGCCGATAAGATAGCTGAAGTAATGAGAGACCAATTTGGGATAAAACCCAAAGTCAACACATACTCTTATCGGACACCGTATCCTCCTGCCTATGATTTAATTCCACTTCCAAATCGGTACAAGGTACCAGATTTCACCAAGTTTTCTGGACAGGATGATACATCTACTATGGAGCATGTTAATAGGTTCATCATCCAGTGTGGAGAAGCTGCCAACAGAGATGAGTTAAGGTTTTGCCTGTTCTCATCATCTTTGTCTGGATCGGCCTTTACCTAGTTTATTTCACTGCCTCCTAATTCAGTGATCACTTGGGCCGATCTAGAGAAACAATTCCATAAGTACATCTTTTCTGGAGTTCATGAGAAGAAGATCACAGATTTAGTCAGGTTGAAACAACGCAATGATGAATCGGTTGAGAGTTTTGTGCAAAGATTGCGAGAAGTCAAGAATAAGTGTTATAGTCTTGTTCTGGATGATCGGTAGCTAGCCGATTTGGCTTTCCAGGGATTGTTGCCACATATCAGAGACAAGTATGCTTCTCAAGAGTTCGAGAGTCTAAGTCATTTGGTGCAGAGGATTTCTGACTAAGATATTAAACCTTTTGAACCCAAGAGAGCATGGAATAAAAAGGTGTCGTTTGTCGATGAGGCAGCAAGCTCAGACTCTGATGAAGAACCAGTCATCGGCTTGGCAGTGTTGGTAAAAAATAAGAAGCCGATGTCTTGCCCTTTTGGGCATAAAGAACTAGAGAAATTTGCATTTGACATCACCAAAGCCGATAGGATATTTGACTTTCTACTTCAGGAAGGGCAAATCAAGTTGTCACCCAATCATGTGATTCCATCGGCTGAAGAATTAAAAAAGATGAAATACTGCAAGTGGCACAATGCAACATCTCACAGCACAAATGAGTGCAAGGTTTTTAGGCAACAGCTGCAATCGGCTATAGAGTCTGGGAGAATTAAGTTTGACAATTCTAAAGCTCAGAAGCCGATGAAGATCGATCAACATCCTTTCCCTACAAATATGTTGGATGCTACGGGAAAGACCAAAGTTCTGACGTTGGAAGCAGTTGAAAGAAGTGCATCGGTAGATCCTCGACACCAGATTACTGCCACCGATGCCATGGGCAAAGGTTTGATCCAGGAAAGAACTAGCTCAGGAAGACCTCCCCGATCTGGCATTGTGATTACTCATAGAAGGCATCAGGAAACTTGGCAGCAGCGAGAGGATCGGTATCGGCGCCAACAGGAGGACCATCGACGAGAAGAAGAGAGGCGCCGACAAGAGTGGAATCGGCACAAGGATCACTGGAACTGCCCGTTCTTTATCCACTGTTGTGAGCAAAACATCAAACTGCCTACTATTAGAGATTGCCTTGAGTGCAACGGTTATGATCGGTATGATAGACCCAATCGGCAGTATCAAGACAATGATCGGTGGTTCAATGGGCCGATTAGGGGGAGAGTTTCAGTTCATGATCGGTTGGGGGGCAGACACAGTGTGCATGACAGACTTAGTGACCATGTCGGATATGTTCCCAAGAACCAAGAGGAGCTTGAGGAGATGGCAGATGCACGAGTTCTTGATGAGTTCATATTTTGTAGGGATGCTAATACTTATCGGGTGGAATCAAGGGAAAATCATCGCCCATCGGTAAGGCAGTCGCAACTTCCTCCGTGGTGTCCAGAAGGGTTGACTAGGACACAGAAAAGAAGGCTGCAGCATGAAAGGCAAGAAGAGCTAAGCAAAGGAGAGAATTCCACTGAGTCTGGAGATCAGCAACAGCCAGATCCTATGGGGAAAGGGCCATCGGTAGATATTAATATGGTGTTTATGTTGCCGATGGAGTTCCTTGCGCCTACTAGTGATGATGAGATGGATTTTTCCGACCAAATAGCTCAGTTGGCTCTGGATCCGATGACGGTTGTCTTTGAAAAGCCTAGCGACAATGAAAGACAGCATCTTAAAGCTCTGTTTGTCAAAGGCAGGGTTGATGGGCAGCCGATGACCAAGATACTTGTTGATGGTGGGGCTGCTATCAATATTATGCCGTATGCAGTCTTTCGGAAGCTTGGGAAAGGAGATCAGGACTTGACCAAGACTGATATGATGCGGAGCAATATGTGTCGAGTTGAAGGGAATGTGTCTCCGGTTAAGGGAATGTGTCTCCGGTTAAGGGAGCAATATGTGTCGAGTTGACCATCGGCAGCAAAACCTTGCCGACAACTTTCTTCGTTATTAGTGGAAAGGGTGCTTATAATCTACTACTAGGGAGAGATTGGATCCATGCCAATTGTTGCATCCCGTCCACAATGCATCAATGCTTGGTACAGTGGGTAGGTGACAAGATTGAGATTGTCCCAGGAGATTCTTCATATGTTATAGCATCGGCAGAGGCGGATACTTATGAAAGGACCAGATGCATTTCAGGGGAGATTTGGCAAAAGGATTTTCTCAAGATTGTCGATTACGAGATTCCATCGATCCAAGCAGTCGGTTCTGATGAGGAGTTTTAATGGATAGGTTCACCGATGATGGAAAATTAGGCCAGGGGTTTACCTCGGCCGATGATTTAATAGAGGTGGATATAGGTAATAGTGATAGGCCAAGGCCTACTTTTATTAGTGCTAAGTTAGATTCTGAGTGTAAGCAACAGTTGACCGATTTGTTAAAGGAATATAAAGATTGCTTTGCTTGGGATTATATTGAGATGCCCGGTTTGGACCGATCTATTGTTGAACATCGGTTGCCTATCAAATTTGGATTTTGGCCACATCAGCAGCGAGCTCGCCGATGTAATCCTATTATTCTTCCTGATATTAAGGCCGAAATAACTAAACTTATCAAAGCTAAATTTATTCGGCAGTGTCGGTATGCCGAGTGGATTTCTAATGTCGTTCCAGTTTACAAGAAAAATGGGAAACTTCGAGTTTGCATTGATTTCAGGAATCTTAACAAGGCTACACCGATGGATTGTTACCCAATGCCAGTTGCCGATTTGCTAGTCGATGCTGCGGCTGGACATCGGATCATAAGCTTCATGGATGGTAATGCAGGATATAATCAGATATTCATGGCAGAAGAAGATATTCCAAAGACCACATTTAGATGTCCTGGTCATGTTGGGCTGTTTGAATGGATAGTCATGACCTTTGGCCTGAAAAATACTGGTGCTACTTATCAGAGGGCTATGAATTTTATCTTTCATGAGTTCATCGGCAAGCTGGTAGAAATTTACATTGATGATGTGGTGGTTAAGTCTGGGGATTTCACAAAGCATCTTGCCGATTTGCGAAAGGTGTTGGAATGCACAAGAAAACATGGTTTAAAGATGAATCCTAACAAGTGTGTATTTGGTGTATCGGCAGGGCAATTTCTTGGTTTCATGGTGCATCAGAGAGGGATTGAAATTAGTAGGAGATCTATTGATGCCATCAACAAGATAGTTGCTCCTACCAACAAAACTGAACTCCAGTCTTTGATCGGCAAGGTAAATTTTATCAGGCGGTTTATATCTAATTTTTCTGGTAAAATTCGTGCTTTTAGTCCTTTACTCAAATTGAAAGCCGATCAAGAGTTTGTATGGGGAAAAGAGCTACAGTCAGCCTTGGATGAAATAAAAAATTATTTGACAAATCCTCCAGTTTTGATTCCACCTCAGCAAGGGAAGTCCTTCAGATTATATTTGTACCGATGGGATGGTCATTGGTTCGGCTTTGATTCAAGAATTTGAAGGGAATGAGCGTGTGATTTATTATTTAAGTAGAAGGCTAGTTGATGCTGAGACCATGTATTCGGCAATTGAAAAATTATGTTTATGCCTATATTTTTCATGTATCAAGTTAAGGCACTATTTGCTATCGGCCGAATGCACTGTTATATGCAAAGATGATGTAGTCCGATACATGTTATCTATGCTGATTATGAGTGGTAGAATCGGTAAATGGATTTTGGCACTGTCAGAATTTGATCTACGTTACGAATCGGCTAAGGCAGTTAAAGGGCAGGTTATGGCCGATTTCGTGACTCAACATTGTGGTATGACGGGTACTTTGGAAATTGTTCCTTGGACGCTCTTCTTTGATGGATCCACGTGTGACCGGGGGACAGGAATCGGTATAGTATTAGTTTCTCCTCAGGAAAAGAAGTATGAATTTTCTTTGTCGATTGTTGCTACGTCAACCAATAATCAAACTGAATATCAAGCCTTGATCAAAGGGTTGGAATTATTAAAAGAGGTTCATGCTGATGTTGTTGAAATCTTCGGCGATTCTATGCTTGTTATAAATCAGCTGGCTGGGATTTATGAATGCCGAAGCGAAGTCTTGATAACCTATTATGAACGGATTATGCAACTATTAAAGGAATACAAGGATTTCTGATTAGAGCATGTTCCTCGATTGCATAATGAGAAGGCTAATCGGTTGGCTCAGCATGCCTCGGGATATCAACCGATATTTAACACGTTATCGGCAATCGGTGCCGATGATTGGAGAAAGGAGATCATTGATTATTTAAAGGATCCATCTAAGAAGGCTGAGAGGCGTGTTAGGTTTCAAGCTACTAAGTACGTACTCCTTGGGGATGAGCTTTATTATCGAACAATAGATGGAGTTCTTCTCAAATGCTTAGGTGATGATGAGGCTAAAAGTTTGATGGGAGAAATCCATGAGGGAGTATGTGGAGCACATCAGTCGGCTTTTAAGATGAAATGGGTGATTAGGAGAAACGGGTATTATTGGCCAACCATACTCGAAGATTGCTTTAAATATTTCAAAGGATGTCAAGGATGTCAAAAGTTTGGCAATATTCAAAGGGCACCCGCATCGGCTATGAATCCTATTATTAAACCTTGGCTGTTCCGGGGATGGGCTATTGATTTGATCGGCCAGATTTACCCACCATCAAGCAAAGGGCATAAGTTCATTTTAGTTGTCACTGATTATTTCACCAAGTGGGTTGAAGCTATTCCTTTGAAGAAAGTAACATCAGCCAATATGATTGATTTTGTGAAAAAGCATATTATTTACCGATTTGGTATTCCTCAAAAAATTACTACCGATCAGGGTACCATGTTTACATCAGGGGAGTTTGATGAATTTGCAATCGGTATGGGGATTAAAGTGTTGAATTCTTCCTCTTATTATGCTCAAGCCAATGGGCAGGCCGAGGCGTCTAACAAAGGAATTATTAAACTCATCAAACGAAAGATTGAAGAAAATCCTAGGAGGTGGCATACATTGTTAAGTGAGGCTTTATGGTCCTATCGGATGGCGTGTCATGGGTCGACCAAAGTCTCACCTTATCAATTGGTGTATGGACACGATGCAGTGCTACCATGGGAAATTAAGACCGGATCCAGACGACTATCTTTTCAAGATAAGCTGGTTGCCGATGACTATGCTACTTTGATGAGAGATGAGTTGGATGATCTAGCAGGGCATCGGTTGAAGGCTTTGATGAGTATAGAAGAAAATAAAAGGAGAGTTGCTAGGTGGTATGATAAAAAGGTAAAAGCTAAGGAGTTTGCCGATGGAGATTTGGTGTGGAAACTAATCTTACCGATTGGGACGAAAAGTTCGAAGTTTGGCAAGTGGTCTCCTAATTGGGAAGGTCCTTATCGAATAAATCGGTCTGCTCCTGGTAATGCTTATATTTTGGAAACTCTCGAAGGAGTTGAATTTCCCAGAGCTTTGAACGGAAAATATCTGAAGAAATACTACCCAAGCATATGGGTCGATGCATAAAAAGTTCAAATGCCGATAACACTCCTATCGGCTAGATTAAAGTGTATCCGGGACTGAGTATGATGTTTTTAAAAAGATGCCGATAAGAGTCCTGTAACAAAACCGTCCAATTTATAAGAATTCAAGTGAATTAGCGACCACGGAGGCGGTCAAGCCAATGGACTTGAACCCATATAAACCCGGTAGTCCGACGAAATCTCAAAAGACCTCGATTCAACCAACATACAACCAAGATCGTACATGATCAAGCATCACCACCACAGATTACATACATTCATCACAGAACATAGTTTTACATCACATCAGAGTTGAAAAGAGGTTATTACAAACCAGATTAGTAGCGGAAACAAAGTAGTTTTAAAACATCACACACAATGTTTAATTACATGCCAGTTCCATAGTCAACCCAACAAAAGCACAACTGAAGATAAAGAGGATGATCATGCCCATGATCTATTCATCGTCCGCAGCCGGATGATGACAGTTAGCACAGTAGCCGTGATAAACGACATCATCTGCAACAGGGGTAAATAAAACCCTGAGTACGAGAAGGTACTCAGCTAGACTTACCCGTCATAAACCAGAAATAAAGTAACACCAAGGAGTATGCAAGGCTGATCTTGTGGACTAGTTGACTCACCTTTTTGCATAAAAAGCCTTTGTTGTAAGTAACCCATTTATAAATTTTCAGCAGCAGGTTCATTACTTAACAACTATCCACTAGATTAGCACCTGTTCTAAGCATACACTTGAATATTTAAGCATCACAATAATAACCATATCCGGATTATCACCTTGCTATCAACATTATCATCATAACCATTAAGTTTACTTAGTGAATTCTACGTTGCCGCTGCCCAAGTCAAGTTCTCACTATCCGGGAGAGACGGTGATTCAAATCGATTCCTATCCAGCTGGAGGGGTGTTCCTAACACTCACCCAAGCATACTTCATGAGGGCAGCTCGGATCACCTTTAGCACAACTCCGGACCAATTCGCGGGTCCGTCCAGCGCCGCACCCCCAGGGACCGCCAATCTGCCAGGGTCAGGACTCTAACCTGACACCTCAGTCTTACGCCATTGACTCCCCGCACATCCTTACTACAAACCGGGGTGCACACTGATACAGAACGGGGTATCCGGCCTGAGTTGCACTCGTAGGCTTCGCAGTCGGAACGACTTATCCGGACAACTAAGTGATAGGCATGCGTTCAACATGACACGGGGACGTACAGCGATTCGGTCCTTAACCGACACAGACGGGGATAGATTCACACCCAAGACATCCATGCCTTGTTGCTGCACTATCGTCTTCCCGCCCGGTCTCAAGTTAATTATTAGTGCATGGTTATTTCCACGATAGCAAATATAGCCAACCGTGATCAGCATCCACCTATCTCTCGCAGGTGACAGGAAATCACCCGACTTCTACCGAGCTAAGCATGGCTAAGCATTATTTCGATCCTGAACCTACTTAGGTAAGGTATAAGGTGGACAAGGTAGTTAATCATGCAGCAAGGGTGTCATAGCAACGCCTAGCACTTAATGCAACAATATATATAACCATAGTCGATTGATAGCTGAACTTGATAGCAAAATAGTAGGAGGTTTATAATGCTCCGGGGCTTGCCTTCGACGTAGGTGGACGGGCGATGGTCGGGACACTCCGGCAAGTCCTCCTCCTCCTCAGCTCCTTGAGGTGGCTGCCCTTGTTGACCTTCCGACTCCGGCAGCTCGAACTCCAACACAGTCACACCCTTGGGTACACCTATGTATGCATGACAAGGAGATGAGTATAGAGAATGCACATATGATGCATGATGTCATGATGAAGCCAAGGAACATAAACTAGGTATAACATGGTATAAACTCCTATGATTAAGTGAATCATGGAATAACAAGGAAGTGCATACTTCTTCTCTGGTAGAGAGGCTAACTCGACAAGTTAAACAATCATAGCTACTCCTATTCAGTCACTGCTTTCATGGACAGACCAACTTGTCACAAGTTTCAGCTATAACTTGAGCGCAAGTAAATACTTTCTGGAAAGCTTAGCAAATTGTCTATAATTCACTTTTAGACATCCCAGAATAATTCCCAACCGAAATAAGCTAAAACATACAAAGTTGGCTGGCTGTCCTGGAAAATCCAGAGAGCAAGCACTTTGCAGAAGCTACTTGTAACATTCATAACTTTTGAACTACACAATCAAATGTCATGAAACTTGGACACGAGGTAGATCAGGAAGTTAGTTACAAGTTTGTTGTAGATACGTTTCCCAGAAAACATCATCTTCAATTAGTTCTTACTCAATTGCTATCAGCTACACAGAATTGCTCAAGGAAAGGCATAAATAGCAAAAATAATATTTTGAACATAACAAGAATGTATCAAAGGGTCAATCCAAATGCACCAGTAGATAAAACATGTCTAAGAAACACTAGAAAACATCATGGCAATGTCTAAACTCATTTCTATCATCACCTTTTCCATTTATTTAATTATCAAGGTGATTTAATGAACATGCATCCCAAGTGCTCCAAAACTTCTAAGAAAATTACAGCAAGCTACTCATGCTAACACAAGTTTACTGTAAAATTTTCAGGGCACTTGCACATACAGCTTGTGAGATACAAAATTAACAAGCTAGCAAAGGCATGCAAGGCATAAATGTGAAACCCTGACAAAAAGTGTCAAACAGCAGGTTTCAGATTTTTCCTAGATTTGTTTACACATGAGTACAACACTCAGCAAGTTTCACCACAAAAGGATTTATAACTTATTTATTAAAAATGCCACAAAAAACTCCCATTTAAGAAAGAAATATTTATAACTTCACCATCAGACCTCCAAAAATCATGATAAATTTATCAGAGCCTATTCACATCATAAGTAACAACACAATAAATTTGCAGGGCAGCAGATCAACAGATCTCAAGATATAATTACCTCCTAATAAACCAAGATTAATTTATATCTATTTATTTCCACACAAACATGACATGTTTCATATTTTTATTAAAAACTAGACTTATACAGGAACCTAGCAAAATTGGAATCGCCTCATTTGGATCCCTAAACCTCCAGATATGAATTTTACAAAAACAACACAGGCTATGCAAAATAGTAAACCAGGGATGAGAGAGGAGAGACTGACACCCGGGACCCACGCGACAGAGAGACAGAGTCAGGGGAGACGCTCGTCGCCGGCGAAACTCGACGACGGCGAGGTCTCGGTCGGATCCAAGGGCACCTACATGTTACTCTCATCAAGGCGGACTCAGTGACCTACTTTACTCACGCTCTACTGGACCCTAGGGTGCTCGCCGTCGGGAATGGCGGAGCGGTGGTGCTGCGCGGCGTTACGCCGGCGGATCTAGGCAATGGCGACGCGGTAGAGCTTGCGGACGAGCAAGAGCGACTCAAGGCGAAGCTATAGGAAGAAGAATCATGGCCAGAGGTGAACCAGAGAGGTCTGGCTACGTTCCCGGTGACCCTGTGAACTCCGGCGAGGTGGAGCTCGCGACGAAGTCGGCAATGCGACCTCACCGGTGCTCGGCTAAGGGAATGGAGTGGACGTCGAGGTAGAGGACGTCGAGGCGGAGCTCTAGGCGAGCTGGCTCGGCCGGAGACGCGGAGGAACGGCTGGGAAGGCTCGCCGAAACGCGGCGGAGCTCGCCATGGACGAAGGCGGAGGCAATGTGGCGCTCTGGAGGGGCGAATGGCGCGTCTGAGGCGTCTACACGGTGCGTGGCGTCTTGTGGACGACGTCGGGGCTGACAGGAGGGACCGTCGACGGCGTACGGCCGACACCTGGCCGGACACGCGGCGGCGGACGGTGACTGTCCAAACTGAATCGTTTTTCTGAATCGCTCGATTCCGACGACTGAAACCTGATCTTCAGCAACGTTTTACTCTCAGCTCAATCGATGGTTTTGGCTCAGATTTGATCCTTTGGATAGAGCTACACGAGTTCTACAAGTTTGTTTACAAGATCAAAGTCTAAATCGGTCTGGATTTCAGACTACATCGCTCCCAATCACCCTATGTCGAAACTGCGTGACTCAACACTTAGCCAAATTCGGCTAAGTGTGAAATCAGCCCTGATTTTTGGCTTGTGAGAGAATTTTGGAGATGTTCTAAGCTTTTTCATAAAAAGTCATCAACATAACTTTTGTAGCTTATGAAATTTACTACAACTTTGTTTTAGGTGTCATTTACATGCAAGGTCTCTAACATTATTTTCATAAAACATCTTTGAAAGAAGGTCTAGGGGGACAATTAGGTCAACCTAGGGTTAACCATGACTTAGAGACATTTTTGGCCCAAAACCTTCAACATGAACTTTGTTCAAAATGTTGTTCTAAACATGATTAAAGTATTTTGGAAGACAACGTACACTTGTATGCCTTAGTCACCCATTACAATCAACCATAGCAAGTCATATAGCAATTTAATCACATAGTACATGTAGCAAATGGCATGTGATCATGGTATGATGCTCATGAGTGATCATGATGATGCTTATGTTGATGCAATGCTCATGGTTAACATGCAAGCTAACACTAGGAGTGTTACAGCCCTCCCACCTTACAAAGATCTCGTCCCGAGGTTTGAAAGACGTACCATTTTTCATAGAATGAGGGATAAGTTACTTGTAAATAGTCTTCCCTTTCCCAAGTGGCATCTCTATCACTTTGACGGTTCCACAAAACTATAAAGAGCTTGATCACTCTCCCATGAGTAACCCTCTCCTTGACATCAAGAACTTGTATAGGTTTTTCTTCATAGGATAGATCGGACTGTAACTTGATATCTCTTGTTTCAACTCTCTCTTCGGGCACACGAAGACACTTCTTGAGCTGAGACACATGGAATACAAGGAAAACGGTTCCTAGTTCCGGAGGTAGTTGTACTTTGTAAGCTACCTTGCCACTTTTCTCGATGATTTGATAGGGACCCACATACCTAGGGGCAAGCTTCCTTTTTACACCAAAGCGATTCACACCCTTCATGGGCGATACTTTTAGGTACACAAAGTCACCTATTTCGAACTCAAGTGGTTTTCTTCTTCTATCCGCATAGCTTTTCTGTCTAGCTTGGACAGCTTTCATGTGTTGCTGGATAAGGAGAACTTGTTCTTCGGCCTCTTCGACAAAGTCAATTCCGTAGTACCTCCTTTCGCCAGGTTCGACCCAGTTTAGAGGAGTTCTACACTTGCGGCCATACAAAGCTTCAAAAGGAGCCATTTGGATACTTTCTTGGTAACTATTGTTGTAAGAGAATTCTGCCAAGGGTAGCTGAAAGGTCCTTGTTTGGTTTTGGTAATTGAGTGACAACTTAGGTGGACTAATAGTGTTTATGTGAGATACACAGGAGATTAGTCCACAGGTGATGATGTGATGATGGAGGAGCTCATTGCATATGAGACATGACATGGAGTCATGTGACCAAGGTGGAGAAGATCAAGATGAGGCTTGGCTTGATGGACCGGTTGCAAGAGTGAAGGGCAAGTCGGAGGCTTTGAAGCGAGGGACCGCGTGTGACGGTGAAGCTTGAGCAAGACTTGGCGCCGATGGACCGAGGCAACGGTGAAGAGCAAGTGAGGTCAAGATCGATGAACCAATACGGTCACGTGATGATATGAAGTGGATCATATCATTTGGTGATTGGTTGGTGCATGTGTTGCATCAACATTGG